>NW_006239378.1:382462-400502 GCF_000226075.1 Solanum tuberosum | reverse complement strand
CCCCCCCAGCCTATGCCCAAAATCCCTGAGACACACCTAACCTTTACTAAGGTCCTATTACCCCCCCCGAACTTATTTTATATGTAATATTTTACCCCTTTTTGGCCTACATGGCACTGTCTTGTGGGCCCAGCGCATGTTGACATTTTTTTCAAGGATAGTGCCACGTAGGCCGAAAAGGGGTAGAAAATTATATATAAAATAAGTTCGAGAAGTAATAGGACCTTAGTAAAGGTTAGGTGTGTCTCAGGAATTTTGGGCATAGGCTAAGGGGTACTTATGCATTTTCCCATTATTTTATTCTAAAGTGGGAGTATTAATTGGCATATGTATAGTAATTGTTGTCCGATGAAGGTTGAGAGAAAAGTTAGGCCAGACAGAGTAATGATTGGTAGCACACGTTAATATTTATATGTTAAAATTTGATTGGGTCATGGGGCTGTTAAATTGTTTTCTCAGTTGTTTATGTTCGTAGTTGGGGTTACTGTTAGTGGCACTTAAGTAAATGTTCCAATGTTTCTATAGTTATCTTGGTATGACTCAAGAATATATTAAATTGATTATAGAATTAGGTGAGTTTTTGGGTTTAGGAGAGACACAGAATAATATGAGTGTTAATAGATTCGTTAACTTACAAATTATGCATATCTACTTGATAGATTGGAAAGGTTCGGAGTCATGGAAGAAAGCAAAAAGTATTGGAAAAGTAGCTTGCTTGACTTCGGTTCTTCGGTGGAGGTAGGTTATGGTTTATTCTATTTGATAGATAAACTCTTAATAGCGATTGATATGCATTGAATGATACTGTGAAGTTCTCTATGTACTTGATTGAGTGATTGTGTGGCTTGGTTGTGTGGTTTGTGATTGGTCTAAAATCCTGAGACCGTGAGATTTATAATCTGAAAACCTCCCTATCGAAGTGATGCCTTGAATAAAGAAGGCTTGATGTAATATTATTAATGAATTGAAAAGTGATGATAATAAGTGATAAATTAATAATATTATTGGATCGGAGTGTCACGTTCCGACACGATATTTTTGGATCGGAGTATCACGTTCCGACACAGTTTTTTTGGATCGGAGTGTCACGTTCCGACACGATATTTTTGGATCGGAGTGTCACGTTCTGACACGGTAACATTAAAGGAAAAAGATATTGAATTAACTTAATGTACTCAATCTCAATGAACGCATTTCCCAAACGAGTGTGATGTGGAGGCATGAGTCCTCGTGTGTGTGCTTGATATTGTGATTGATTACGTACTTGCTTCAACTGTCACTTGTTCATGTTGTTGTTTCTTATCACCTGCTAAGTGCTATAGTTGACTTTATACTATTATTCATTGTATATTAGTTTCTATTTTGGGTTGGCCGATGATACCTACTCAGTACATGTTGTCCCGTATTGAGCCCTACTTGTATTTTTCTTTGTTTTCCTTTTATGGAGTGCAGCGAGTGTACCAGCGACTTTGACTCCCCCTCAGCGCTAGCTAGTCTCAGCATATCAAGCTCCAGGGTGAGCTATTCATTCCAACTCGTGTTGGATTCTCTTGGTCATGACATGATGTCCTTAGTTTTCGGACATAAACTATTTTATTCATTTATTTTGGTGTTTTTAATACTCTTAGACTTAGTATTTGAAGATTAGATGTCTTTGATGTGATGACTTTCAGGTTTTGGGGATAATGTGTAATTGACTTTAGAGGGTGATTTGATTGGTTACTTTAACAAGTTTTGAGCTTCCGCATTTATATTGTTATTCGTAGTTGAATTATTGATATATGTTGGGGTTAGATTCCTTGGTTCGCCCACTTAGGAAGTTAAGTGTGGGTGCCACTCACGACTCGGTTTGGGTCGTGACATTTAGCATTCATAATTTTTCCCATCTGACAAGTAAAACCTCTAATCAAGAACTTGAACATTATGCAAGCCTCAGGTGCTGGCAGTCTGAACTCATCAGCTTCTTCTTTAATATTGAGCTGCAATTCTAAATCACCATCCTCCTCCTCTCTTTTCCTTTCATTCATCATCAATAGCTTTTGACTTCCTTACAAGATCAGTATCATCTGCATCTGAATCAGAATCGGAACCATCATCTGCAACATAAATGACAAAGCAAAGAAAAATAGCCTGTTACGAACCTTGTTTCACATAAGTATCCCAAACAACAACAGAAGTTTGCCTTTTCACCAACTTATATCACAAGAATCAATAATAGCCTCCATCAATATCTCTACCTAAACTGATAATCATATAACAATTATTATTTTTAATTTCAGAATAGCTCATTTTATTATCACACACAAAAACAAATATATTTAGCTAATGTTGAGAATTCTGCCGCCGAGCCCCAGCTTTCACCAAAAATTACACTATTTAGTTATGTCAAAATTTTAGTTTTACAGATATAGTATATGTAGACTTCCTTTATGGCTTACAGGTAGGTGCTTCAACTCTTTCACCTCAAATCTAAATGAAATTCTTCTCCCACTCTCGCTCACCTCTCTCCTCCCTCTCCCAATCTCGCTCGCCTCTCTCCTCCCTCTCCCAATCTCGCTTGTCATATATACAACCAATCTCGCTTGTCATATATACAAATACATATGTATAATATACAATTATCTAACCGATATACATATACACTTCACCTCTCTCCCACTCTCCTCCCTCTCTCACTCGCCTCTCTCCTCCTTATAACATGTAGCTACGAATTGTAATTATCAAACAATAACTATGGAGAGTAATTAGGCTATTTTTAAGTGGCTATATGCAAAAGTTCCTCAATACTGATTGTAAAATCTTAAAAAAAAAATTTAAAATTTATGATTGTCACGTCATTAAATAGTTATCAAAAATTATATTTTAAAAAATAATACCCGGAAAGTCAATTCAATAAAGTTGAATAACTTTTAAAAGACATAACAAAGTTAAATAATTGAATGCGATGATCAATTATCTAAAATTGAGTGAAAATCCAAGTTTTTTACCCTCCAATATCTACTTCC
Organism: Solanum tuberosum; assembly: GCF_000226075.1. Lineage (NCBI taxonomy): Eukaryota > Viridiplantae > Streptophyta > Magnoliopsida > Solanales > Solanaceae > Solanum > Solanum tuberosum. The sequence continues at coordinate 397,497 of NW_006239378.1, read as the reverse complement.
ATGTTATTATCAATTTGGATAACTAAATCTATGTTGATCTGCTTCGAGAAGTTGCACTAAAATGTCTTGTGTCACATGTGGAATAAGTCTTTTCTGGAGGAGCTTGAAATAGAAAATTAGATCTTTCTAGAATTTCATTTTAACCTCTCATACATCATATATGATTATAATTTTACATTATATAAAATCAAATTTACGAAAAAAATGTCATTTTTCGTTTATGCTATGAGTCTTCTATATAATTGAAATATTATTCTTGCTTTACATAGACATATAAGACTTAGCTTCCCTATCCAAAATTTAACTTTCTCATGGAATTTGTCATATTCGATCAGCAATCAGATTGAAACATCATAAAGAATACAAAGTCTATATATATATATATGAAATTTAATTTTCTACAAAAGGCTTACATATTGGAGGGATACAAATGAGTGCATCTATGTGGAGAAAGATCGATAAAGGATCTCAAGATAAAGGTGTTTTCTGGTATAAAAACATGTTTTGAAAGATGAATTCCAAAAATTACTTACTTAGCATAGGTTAGATGTTCAGCTCGAGTCGTGGTAAGTATTTTGAATTGGAGTTTAAACTTTATACGTTAAATGTTCAAACCTCAACTGAAAATACTTGCCACGACTCATGCTAAATCATTTAACATATCCCAAGCAAATAGCCTTTGGTATTCGTCTTTGAGAGCTTGTTTTCGTACCAAAATACACATTTATCTTAAGATCGTTTATCGATCTTTCTCCTCATAGATGCATTCGTTTGAATACTTCCAAATTGCGCTTATGAATTATCTAGATCATCGTCAAATTGATAATATTCTTCTAGTAATGCTTGATAGATTTTTGGTTGCCTCCATTGCATAATTTATATTTGTAGTAGCTTGAGCTCCTTTTAGCAAATCCCAATTGGATGAATCATAATGTAGCAATGAAGAGTGAGTGTAGTGCAACATATTCATTGATATGTACAAGCCAAGTTAGCTTGTATGTTAGGGCAATGCGATACATTACATAAGTAGTTGCAATAACACCTGCATCTAAAATGTAGATTTGTTCAAATAATTAGAAAACTTTTTGGTTTATATATAAGAAGTGAAAATTTGTTTCTAAAATTTCTCCCCAGACCACATTTTTCATATGTGCTAAGGAATTAATTTACCATATTCTAATTGGAATAAAAAACAAAAAAGAGTTGGGATTAAAGAAGTAGAAACTTGGATTTTCTATTTATACTTTAATAGGGAATTGATTATTACATAGATGCTTTTGTCAATTACTGAAATGAAATCTAAGTGTAATTTGATATTGGATTGTTTGGTAGGCGGAATAAGGTCTGATATCTCAGAATTAAGATAAATTTATATTGTTAATTAAACACTATATATATCTAATCTCAAACTTAATTCTGAATATGATCAAATCTTATCTCACCAAACATTGAATTATAGTTGAATAACATTTTGTTTTTAGTAGTGTTACTTAACGATAAGGATAATATTGGAAGAAAATAATAAACTTCTATTGTTTGACTAAAGAGAACAGATAAAAAAAATCTATTTTTAATAAATGGAACAAATAAAATGAAACGAAAAGCATATAAAATATAAAAAATTTATAGATTTTAAATAACGTGATTTCAATTAAACACAAACACATACTTCTCTTTTATCCATAATAAACACATCAAAAGATCACCAATATTAGTATATAAAAACAAGAATGAGCATATCCAAATAGATGGTAAATAAAGATAGATTTTTGGTTAATAAGAATTAATACCTCAAAATTCAAAAGAGACCTTCTTTTAGCCTTAGGAAGGCTTGGTGTTCCTCTTGAGAGTATTTTTCACTTCTTAATTTCAGAAAAATAATAGTGCATTTATATGTACTATGTTGGGGAGTTGGGGACCCAGTGTTCATCCTCCTCTCTTGTCTTCATCCACTTTATTAATAATTTATTATTATCTCTCTATCAATTTTATGATTCACGTTTTTAAGTAAGTCTTAAAAAGAACAATCTATTGTACATCTATTGAGTAGTAATTTAATTTTAAAATATTTATTTTATTTGTAATGAAATTATTTATAGTTATACAACTATGACTTATTTTAAATCATAAGTTTCGAAAATCTCTTTTTTTTAAAATTTGTGTTAAATCAAACAACATCACATAAATTGCGATGAAAAAAGATGATTAATATTCTAGCTTTTAAAAGTTGATTCTAAATAATTCTTCTTAATTCTTAAGAATCATAACATACTATTTTAGTCAAAATTCCTCTTAATTTTTAAAATTAAGCAAATTCCTTAATGTAAATGCTTAAGTCTAGAACATTACTATTTTGGATTTTTAAAACGTATATCGCGATTGTTATATTTTAATTAATCGAAAAAAAATTAGTAGCTTCGTGTTCCACTCTTTCGCGATTGCTTACGTAAAGGCTTAGATCAGAACTAAATAATATATTCATTTATGACAGATTGGATCTTAACAAATAGACATGATTAGATTTATTTATTAAGAAGATAGCCTTGAAAAATATATAGTATGGTATTTTAGCTGCTAGAAACAAAAGACTTGTCTAATGGTACTATTTCCAATTGCTAAAGATTTCCACATCATATAAGTGACATAAAGTGTAAATGAAGACTATAAATTAGGGGCGGCTTGAGTTTTTATGATTTAAAATTTAAATTTTAATAAGAGACCTTGAATTTTAAATAAATAATATTATTAGAGAATAAAGATTAGCGACAAATAAAAAAATTATAACTGAACAATACAAATTTTATGTTAATCTTATTTAGCTATAAATTATAAGAAAATTCAATCATGTAGAAGCTTTTAGCAATGAGTTAGCTAGGAATTGCTAACAAATTTATAGCTAATTTCATTTTTTAAGTTTTTTTTTTTAAGTTATAAAGTTATAATCAGATTTATATTTTCTAGTTGACGTATTAAATTTTTAAACAAATAATTTAAAAACTATCAATATAGCCAAATAAGAAAAATAGCAATTACTATACTACTTAAAAGTTAAAACAATATTATCTAATTCTAGAAGTTTCAAGACTTGATTTCAAAATATTTTTTTGGCTACTTCAAAGTATTATTTATCAAAATTTGAAATATGAAGTATGTACTTTTCAACTATATTTTCTTCTAGAATAGTAAGATTATAAGTTTGACGCTTTGATTTGCAATATGAAAATTCTTGTGGAAAAAACTATGAATTTTATGAATTATGCTCCACCATTTCTCTTTTCTGCATTTTTTCTTAATTTTTGCCTGGATTAGAGATATATATCATAGTTTAAAACAAATGATTGATATTTAAATAATCAAAGTAAAATTGTGATCATGTGATTAAAATAATTAATTAATTTCATATTGTTGCTTCTAAAATATTTTTACAACCCCACAATTGTACATTTATATTATATCTTAGCTTTATATTGTTTCTAAATATATTAAAAACTTTTCTTTCTTACCTTGAGTAATTAGAAAAATGATGATAAAAATTTAAAGAAATTTACAAAATAATATTTGTCAGAAATAAAAATTAAAAGTATGGCATGATATATTTTAAATATTAGGATCAAAACAAAGGACCTATTATCTAGACATGGGTTCTTTTGAATACTCAAATAAAAAAATAAAACTTTAACTTATATTATTTTTAAAATAAAATAAAAAGAACGAAGTAAGCATATTTTATGCACGGTAAAAATTTACTCCAGTCAAGAAAGAATTTTTTAAAATATATTTAAGAAATATAAAATGTAGATCTAATTTTTTATGAGATTGTAAGAATATTTTAGGAGTAAATATATGAAAGTAATTAATTATGTAAATAATTATTAAGACTTATTTTAGTTAGTCGAATTTTAATTATTAATTTCAAATTATGACATGTGTATTTAATTCGAGCAAGAATTTGAAACTAAAAATAAAAATAGAGAAGGATCGAATCTCTATATTTATAATTATAATGTTCTAAACTTCTGACAATAAAAACTAGAGAAAATCACACCATATATATTAACTAATAAAACATATCAAAAGTTTTAACAAGTTTTCTTAAACTATTTTTAAATTGAACACCAGTTTTCACTCTTGCCATTTTTGTTATTTTTAAACTATTTAAAAATTATATACAAATAATTCAAAGTAAAATCATAAATATGAATAATTAATTCTCTTAAAATTATTTAAAAAATGTAAATGAGAGGTGAAAATAAAATAAAATTTCCAATGACTCTCTTAAACTTTGTACAATCCACTTATTTTAGTGAGTAAATTTTAGGTTTAGCAAACATAAAAATTATATTTGTATATGTTATAGCTATAGTTTGTATAATTGCGCTCCATAGCAAACTTTATGTTTGCTATGGCTATTAATCTGTATATTTCGGTATACATATACATAAAAAATATGTATTTGGGTCTATTTGTATATTTTGGTATACAAATGGGTCCTGTATTTGTATATTTCGGTATACAAATGAGTCCTGCATTTGTATATTCGGTATACAAATGAGATGACCAAAAACATGGAATGTTTACTGCGAATTACAAATAAAAGAAACTATGACTATAACATTTAATTTGAATTAATAGTTTGTTATTTCATACAATTTTTTCTATTTTAAACTATAACAAAAGGCCCAACAATTCACTTAATAGCGATAGAATAGTTATAATATAAGACATATACACTCAATTGTAGTCCTGCTCAATTGTATACAATGTGCGCGCATATTATATGTATAAGTATGTATAAATATGGCATTGAATGTAATCTGGAATCCGGAATAGTGGAATATGAGTAGTAGTACCATACATCAAATATCGGATGAAAAACTTAAAAAAAAAAAGGGACATGACATTGAATGCAAAGAAGAAGCAGGCTGGATCATCCATATTGATCTAATTCATGAACAAATAATGGGCCTAGGTCAGTTGAGTCACATTATTTCTAATTTATTATTGGGCAAAAAATTTAAGTATACATATTAAGTACCATAATTACGACTATATAGCAACACTTTTTTTTCCACCCAAATAGCATTAGTTTTTTTTCAAAGTTATGTTTTAATAATAATAATAATAAAACATAATAAAACACGTCCAATTTAGTGCTCCAGCCGTTCCCCTTTTTTTCTCAATTTTTCATATTCAACGATTTGCTCAGATTGGTTATATATATTCTCTCCTAACAATAAAAGGTTTCTTAACAAAAATAAAAATCTCTTACTACTCATTCTAGACGCACTTCAATCATGGATACCAATAATTATTCAATCCTAATTCACCATAAAGGACATTGGGACGCATCAGGTAATATTGATAAATCAATATTTGATTGTTGTTTTTTTAAGTGATTTTTCTACGTGAAAAATCATGATCGTTATGTTGTAGTATACTATGTTGGATATGGTTTTTTTTGTTACAATCTAACAAACGACGTTAAAAATGGTGTAATTTTGAAGCTTTTAATTAATGGGTTTTTTTTGTTATTGTTTAGCAATTTCGATTATTTTTTTTGGGAAAAGTTTTTCTTTGGTTTGTTTTCTAGGGTTTGTAGGTTAAGAATAGAAAGCAGTTTTAGTGCTTATGGTTAGTAAATTGGTTGAATGATCGTTTTTAAATATTGAACATGTTGGTCGTACAGTGTGATGTATTTCTGATTTTTAAGGTGTCATTCAGAATGTTAATGATGGTGTGCATATTGATTATATTTTGGTAGATAATTTGGATTGTTAAGTTATTGGGTGAAAATAATAATATTTAATTGGTGTCATTCAATTTGTTGTTTTTTTGGTACATAATGATGGTGTCATATTAATTCTATTTGTTAGAATATTTTATATTGGTAAGTTATTTGGTGTAATTGATCGTTTTTATTTACTAAACATAATGGTCTGCCAATTTGCTAAGATTCTGATTTTTATGGTGTTTTTCATAGTGGAGTTTTTGGTACATAATGATGGTGTTCATATTTATTCTGCTTTATATAGATCATTTTGATAACTCAAAAAATAACTTAATAGTGTAATTTATGAATTTTGTGGCACATATATTGAATAATTATTGGAGAGAACTCTTTAAATCAGGCTATATTATTTTAATACATTGCATTGACCAGGCTGATTGATGAGATTGACTTCAAATATGTTTTGATCTAAGCCAGGTAGATATGTTGATTACGATATTGAAGGAGTAACATATGATGCAAACACAAAACATGAAGACTTAATTACTACTATTGCTTCCCAATTAGGTGTGGACACACCAATATTTCATTTAGAACTAAAATATGTTGTGAGTGGACCATCTCCACCAATGAAGATTCATAACGATATGGGTTATTACAAGGAAACAACCAGGCAAACCACCAAGCAATGACCGTAAGAAGGGATTCAACGAAGGAAAATACAAGAGGAGTAAAGTTACTTGTAGTAAATGTGGTACATCAGGGCATAACAAAAAGACTTTCCCCAAATTTGCTTATCAGAATTAACATTGTTGTATTTCAATTATTATTGTTGATGTTTTCTTTCAACAATTCTGAATTTTTTTAAGACTGATAAATGCACTTTTATCTAATTTGGTTACTCTTGATTAGTTTATTTATATTATTGATGATTTAATTGGCATATCTTTGATATTCTCATGTTTGACATACAAGTTTGATATTGTCGTGTTTGTCATACAGTGTTGTGTTCTAGGTGACTTAGATAAATGCAACATGTTCAAAAAAATTGTGTTGTAATTAATGAGTGAATGTTAGTGTAACATACCAAAAAAAATGTAGCACAATTGGTGTGCTTATTGTGAAATAACACAAATATTGATAAAAATTGAATTGATAACATTACTTAGAGTAAAAATTTTTTTGTTTGGAACCAAAATTAATACACATCATTAACGTAAATTTTTTGGTATAATTTTGGAGAAGTACAGAAAAATGTTAACAAAAATGGATGTAAATAATGACTATCACGTACCGATTAGGTGTACTTGTGATGAAATATGCACAAATATTGGTAATAAATGAGGGGTATATACTAGATGATATTATGGTATAATATACTAGCCTGAAACATTGAATACCCTTAAAGCTAGTTAAAGTGAAAAGTTTGGTTTATATTAGACATCATTAACGTAAGAAATTATGTATAATAATGATAAAAATGTTAAAAAATAATGGTTTCACTATAAATACCCAGCACATACACAATTGGTATAATTGTGTAAACAAAAATAATAGTAAACATTGGTGTATATAGTGGCTGATATTCTGGTAATTTATACCGACATGAAAAAATAAATGATTCTGTTTTAAATGAAATGTTGGTATTACATGCCCACATCATACATCAAATCTTTTAACTACTACTTACGTTAAAACATGTAATAATGCTGGCATACAGTGTCTGACATATTGGTATTATATACCAATCTCACACATAGTTATATTATATACCAAAAACACACATTTTTGATTTATAACAAACTCGCAATAAATTCTCACAAGAAATTAACCAACATAATGAACCAAATAAAGGTAGTTAAACTCCAAAATTAACACAATATCCAACAATGATATTCTGGTAATATATACCAACATGAAACATTGAATATGAAGTATATGAAGAGTTTAATTAGACGCTTGGCAGTTGAAGGAAATTTCCTACAAACTATCTCACCTATGGCTACATCAACTTTATTGGTAACATAAAAAAATTATATCAAAAAAGGAAGAAAATAAATATGATCCCAATAATAATCAATGAAACCTGTAGATATGGAACTATAATAGGAGAGATAATATTGGAAAAATTTAATACCCTAATTATACTCCATATTAAATGCACGTTAATCAAAAAGCATGAGAGAGAAAAATCTGAAAAAATAAATAAACTTAAAAACGAAAATTAATTAATTTGTTATGTATGTAATTTAAAAACTATGTTTGTAATTAAATAGAAGTACATTGATATTTTGTTAATTAAAGTCTTAAGTAGTATACTTTTGTAATTTTCACTTTATTATTTTTCAAGTATGAGTATCCATTCGAATTTTCGCTCCTCATAATTAGAGTCTGTTTGAATTGATTTTTTTATTTTTGACTTTTGACTTAAAACTTATTAGATTGATCCAAACACTCTAAAAGTACTTTTAAATTATTTTGATTTAAAAACAATTAAAATAAGTTAATTCAAACAGGCTCTTCTCTCTCTACTTTATAATGGGTAGAAATTGAAGACTCATTACTTATTTGTGGCTGATTTGGATTAGGTTGGTTGAACTTTTTTGAAGCACACCAATTTTATTAACTTTTGCAGGTTTAGATTGAATCTAACTACTAAAAATTGTTATTAGAAGGTGGGATATCAAATTTAAAATCATATGGAGTTGATGTGGACCAGTTTGGATCATTGTAAAACAAAAATGTATCGATGAACTTTTTATGCAAGTCCTGGTCATGCGTTGCCAAGACCTATGAATAAATTAAATTTGTTCTAAAGTTACGGTATATTTCTTCTTTTTCCTTTTCTTTTTGTTGCTTTTGGTCTTCCTTCCTTCTTCTTTCATGATAAAAAAAAATTCAAAATTTTGATTTAAAAATTTATCGTATCGCAAACGTGAATCATTTCAAGTGAATTACATATCAAAGAACTCGAAATGTCGAGAAAATTTCATATCTAAAATTCGGGACTTCCTAGAGGTGATTTTGAGTTGGTCGAAATTGAATAACCAATGTATATTTCATGTATAATTAAGTTATATTTGAGTGTATAATAATGTATACTCAGTGTATAAGTAAACTATATTGTCTAATCAGTGTTTATTTTCTATGATTTTTTACTATAAATTTCGCAAATAGCCACTAAAGTAAACTTAATTAGGTTTCATAGCTATAATTTGCTAATTACGATTTGTAGCTACATGTTAGAGGTAGGAGGAGATAGGCGAGCGAGATTGGGAGAGGGAGAAGATGGGCGAGCTAGAGAAGGCATAGAGTGGAGAGAGACGAATTTTATATGTATATTTGTCGAATTGTATATGTAAATCTGTCAAATAATTGTATATATGTAACTAATATACATATGTATTTGTATATTTGGCGAGCGAGATTGGGAGAGGGAGAAGAGATGCGAGCGAGAGAGGACATAAGTGGAGAGAGGCGAATTGTATATGTATATCTGTCATATAGTTGTATATGTATAATTTGTATTTTTATATGTATATAAGAGGAGAGAGGCGAGAGAGAGGAAAAAAGGAGAGAGATGCACATAATGATAGCTAAAATTAAGTTGCAAATGGTAATTAATGGAAACTATAGTTATGTTAGCTAATTAACTAGTATATATTTGCTTATCCGCGTAATTTTTTCTTTTTATATATAATTAAAAACATGACTATATTTATTGTAAATTAGTTACTTTATTGTATATATTTGAAACTATCATTTTTTATCAACATAAAAATATCATTGTGCGTTGGTGATGTTTATACGAAAGAATTAAGGTATATTTATAAGGAGCAAAAATTTTGTTGTTCTTAACAAACAATATCGATAATTTAGATTTTATTGGCAAGAGCTGAAGAACCCTGAATTAGCTTTATGTAATTCTTTTGACATGCTTGGTACTTAATTCCAAAAGGAGCTACGAGTCTCTTTCGTGCATAACATGTTTTATTCACTATTAATTATTATGTTAGGTAGGACCAAAATAAATAAAAATCTTTGGAGGATCTTGGCGTATCCAAGATGGGGTCTTCGAGTTCACGTGAACTCATGTTCTCCTTCCAAGATCATATATATATATATATATAATTGTATTTAATTTAGAGCAAAACTTAAAAATCATTTAATCAAACACCACTTAAAATTTATTAATATTAATAATATTTTAATATTTATTTACAATAATGAGATAATTTACGATCACAGAAAAATATATAACTTATTTTTCAATTAAAAAAAATTAAAATCACTTAACTAACACCACCTAAAAAATAATATTTATAAATAAATATTGAGCATGTATACAACACTAATTTTTCTTCACTAGTATTAACAAAAAACAAAGTCATGGTCAAAGAATATGGTGCAGTGAATGAAACCTCTCCTTTCTTAACAAGAAGTTTCAAATTCAAACCCTCGATATGAATTTTTTTTTATAAAAAGCGCTTCCCTAATAAGCGAAATTCAAGGAGCCCACAAAATATGAGTCCCGATGTTGCCTCACTATATCCTCCAAAAGTCAATTTGATTAATTTTTAAAGTTAAATTAGATTATATTAATTCGATATTTTAAACAAAAAATTTAGATATTACAAAACTATATGAAAAATATTATAAATTGCATTTTTTTACATATTAATTTAGTGAAAAAATATATATTGTAAAATGTTAGTCAAAATTTTATAGTTTGACTCTATAAAAAGAAATAATAACAAATAAAAGTGGACAAAAAGAGTTGTTGGTGACAAAAAAATTTTATTATGTGCCTCAGATAATTAACTACACAAGTTGTACAAGACGTTAGTATTTTATTTCACAATTAGTGACCCAAAACTTATAAAGACCCAAATCACCACGCAACTTGCATTAATTGCATGAGACACAAACAAAAAAAAACAAAAAATTCATGATCAGTTTGAATATCCTAGTTCACCCTCAACTACTCATAAATAATTTCAATATCATCAATAATTGAGGTTAAGATTAAAGTTTTCGAAGCTATCATATTAAAGATAAAATTAGAACTATTATATTTTGAGTTATATATGGTTATGGTTATTGCAAAAATAAAGAAAAGTGAGTTAGAAATAATTTATAAGCAAATTCTCACTTTAAGTAAGATTTAAGAAAGTTCATTTTAAAATAAAATTAAAAATTAAAAAATTAATTTTTACAAGCAAGTGGGTTTGAAGCAGCGGGTTTTGGAAACGAAGGGGTACTCAACTTTTCTTGAAGATTAATTACAGTGTGTCTATTGAAAGGGATTGGATTTTAAGAAATTTATTATATATATATAAAATATTAAATTTAAAAATTAATTATTATTATTTAAAATTGTTATTATAAAATTTAAGATTCATAAAATTAAAATTCTAATTTCTTCTCTGAATTTGACGTTTAACCATGACAATAACTTCTTTATCTTCAATCATGTTCTTAAACAAGTGGTTCTTCCATCATAGTCTTACAGACGCAACGCGTTTTATTAATTTGTAGTGAGATTTTATTTATTTTTATTTGACAATAAATTTTAACAATAATGTATCCTTTCACTTTTCTTAAAATTGTTACATAAGAAGGAAAATGTTATATAAAATAAAATAGAGATTAAATATTATTAACGTTCCTACTGTGTACCACGTTTTACACCACATGAAGAACATAATTTCTTATCAAACTTATACAACAGAAACGAAAAAAATGACTGTTTCAAGTTTTTATATGTAAAAATATTTAAAAAAATTAATAAAAATGACATAGAATTAAAAATAACTTTGTAAGGGCTGCGAATTAAACTAATTTATGAGTGGTAAGTTCTCCTTCATTCTTAACCAGATGTTTCAGGTTCGAAAACAATTTGTTTGTGCATATTAATGTGTAATTCCAATTTTATTTTTTTAAAATTATGTACTTCCTCCGTTCTAATTTATGTGACGTAATTTGACTTGATACAGAGCTTACGAAAAAAAGAAAGACTTATAAAATTTATGGTGTAAAATAACTCATAGATGTTTATGTGACTATAAATCATTTCATTAAGATAAAATGAGAATTTTTTAACTTAAATTATTATTAATATATAGAAATACATCATTTTTTCAGACTAATTAAAAAAAAAAGTAAATCATACTACCTCCCTCCACTTTTAATTGTCATGTTGCGTTTTTTGAAAGTCAATTTGATTAACTTTTAAAGTTAAATTAGATTACACTAATTTGATATTTTAAACAAAAAAATTCAGATATTCAAAACCTATATGAAAAATGCTATGTATAAATTGCATTTTTTTTGTATATCAATATAATGAAAAATTATATCGAAAAATAATAGTCAAAGTTTAATTCTATAAAAAAATTATGATAATTAAAAATAGACGGAAGGAGTAAAAGCTAAAAGGGAGAGAAAGTAGCATTTAATCCACTTGTTAGAGCAAAAACAAGGGAGGATTCAAATGAGATCCCACAATGGACTTGAATTGGTGTCATTCATTAATGCACACCTCTATTAAACAACGACTGCCTTTCATTTACTGTTAATTAGTATAAGAACTTTATTATATGATGAGCATTTGTAATGTTTGGATATAACATACCACTCAGTTCTTTTTAAGTTGTCATAGTTTTTTTTTTGAGAGTCAAACGATATGAATTTTAACTAAATATTTTTAGATATATTTTTTCATCATATTGATAGAAAAAATTATAATTTATAGTACTTTAATTTCCATATAGCTTTTGAATATTTAAAATTTTATTTTAAAATATTAAATGAATGTAATCTTATTTAGCTTTGATAATTAGACAATTTGACTCTCAAAAAGCGCAACATGACAAACAAAAAGGAACAAAAGAGTACCTATTAACAAAATAATAACTGATATGACTATATTATCACACTATTCTTATTAGTTAATATTTAGTAATAAGTCTTGAAAAATGATTTGGAAAATATATGAAAAAATTGTCTTTTCTTGATACATATTAAAAGTGACAAGTAATAAAAATGAAAATCTCATTTTAAAATAATGGACAGGTAAAATTGAACGGAGGATGGATTATTAATTAACTTAATGGTATTCTAAAGCTTTATAAATAGCAGGGACACACTTTCTTAGTTTTAAAAGAGAGCCAAGTAACTAGCAAGAAATTAGAAGGTATATTCTGATTTTCTTTTAATAATTCAGTATTGCATGGAAGTAGCTTGCTATATGTATATTTTGCTTATAAAAAGTGACTAGTAAGTGTGGAATATGTTTTCAATTACCATTTTAATTAACTTAGAAAACAAATATTACTTTTTTTTTCTTTCAAATTTTACATTTTTTACGTCCAAACATCTACTAAAAAAAACTTATTTTTCTAGAAACCATTTTCCTTCCTACGGGTCGTTATAAGTTTGTCATTTGAGCTCAAACTAACACCTATTTGTTCAATTTTGTTTTTTTTTCTCTTCACTATATAGTAACTTTAAAGAAGAAGAAAAATGGTTGGATTTTGTGGTGAAGTGGAGATTACACGTCAATGTGCCAATCATCATCCTTCTGTTTGGGGAGACCATTTTCTTACCTATGCTAATCTCTTGGTAATTAATTGCTTGATTTATATTGTGAATATTATTCATGATTTTTAACAAATCATATGTATAGATAGCATAGTAACAAATTTTGAAATTTACTTGTGTAGGGAACCAATGAATGGGAAGAGAAGGAAGATGAAGACCAAAAAGGAGGAGTGAGAAAAATGCTAGGGATGGCTCCTTCCAATTCATTGCAAAAATTTGACCTCATCAACACAATACAATTGCTTGGAGTGGCATACCATTTTGAGCATTATATTGAGGAATCATTGAGTGAAATCTTTAATGATTATGAAGAATGGATTGGTGAATTTGGTGAAAGTGACCTTCATGTTGTTGCTCTAAGCTTTCGATTACTTAGTCAACAAGGTTATTATGTCTCATCGGGTACGTACCCCCCTCCCCAAACATATATCAACTAGACATTATGCGATGAGTTTTAGTTGTTGGTGAAAAAATATTTGCATAATCAGATCACTTATATGTTTCTGAGCAGATGCTTTTAGGAAATTCATTAACGAGCAAGGAAGCACTAGCCAGGGACGTACAAGGATTATTGAGCTTGTACGAGGCAGCGTAATTCAGAGTACATGATGAAGAAATTCTGGATGAAGCAATTAATTTCACCACTACTCATTTGAAGCTAATTTTGCCTAATTTGAGCGATTCCCTTGCGACTCAAGTCAGTAACGCACTGAAATTTCCAATCAACAATATTATAGTGAGGGTAGGAACAAGGAAATACATATCATTTTACCAAGAAGATGAATCACACAATGAAATGTTACTAAATTTTGCTAAATTGGACTTCAACATCTTACAAAGGTTGCACAAAAGGGAGCTATGTGATATCACAAGGTAATTGACAAACTCCCTTATTGAGTAAGAAAATGATGAAATCCATTGATAACAAACTCTCAAAGAATTTACGAGAAGTATTTGTACATACGATTGAGAGATCACATGGCATTTTGATGCATATCATCTCATGGTTTTGCATTACATCTCATCATATCGTTTATTCTCGTTTGATTGTGTGCTTCATTGAGGTTTGGGCATTACGTGACATTTGATTATTCCTATTTGGTGAAAGTTGACTAATAAGTACAATGTAGACTTGTAATATTAGAGAATGATTTCTTATATACTCCTATCATTACTTCTTCGTTATCGGTCTATGAGAGTCACGACCCAAAAATGGACGTGATGGCACTCATCTTATCCCACCAAGACAAGTCAGCCTAAAACTCAACCATTACAATAAAATGCGGAAATTTTATAATCAACTCAAAAATACCCCCAAAATCTGGTTGTCACGTGTACAAGCCTCTAAAGTATCACAATTGAATCAAAAGAAAAATACAAGTCTCATATTACATTGTTTCTAGAGTAGAACAAGATCATAAACAAAAGTAAGAAGGTCTGCTGAGTTGACAAGCAGCTACCTCACAAATCTCCAAGAAGTCTTGGAAAAGAAGAGAATGACAAGTACCACAAAAATCCAGACTCGTAACCTACAAAAATTTGTAGAAGCAAGGGGTGAGTACCAAACCACACGGTACTCAGCAAGTAAACCTCTAAACACGAGCTAAGGCGATAGAATACAAGTACTCCTTACACCCCAACCGAACCTTCACAACTAAAATTTGTATAAAACTAGCCCAACCTAACAGTTCACAATTTACATAGC
>NW_006239378.1:342055-382192 GCF_000226075.1 Solanum tuberosum | reverse complement strand
CCATCGCGGCGCGTGATACGTCCCTCGAAATATAGTATCCGTCGCGGTGCGCGACACGTCCCTCGAAATATAGTATTCATCGCGGCGCGCAATACGTCCCTCGAAATGGTACATCCTCTTTATTTTCTTATTCTTTCTCAATGCACATAACACTTGTCACAACCATGTCTCAGAACAATGCAAATGACATGTTCACACAAATAATGAAGAGATGGCCATTTTCATAACATTGCACAATTCACAACAACACAATCAGGATACAATATCAACAATGATTCAACAAGCCTTTCAAACAATTCTCAACACATCGCACAAACAATTGATCACATTGCCTTTTATTATCCCTTTCTCATATCGATTGGAAACATAAGTGTCATTAAGATTAAAATTTTCGAAGCGATCATATTAAAGATAAAACTAGAACTATTATTTTTTGTACTTGACTATATATTTCAAATATTTTCACTTTATTTGAAATTTAGAGAGTTAAAATTGAGGATTGAGTTATATATAATTATACTTATTGCGGAAAATATGTAAATGTATTTAAATAGAATTTCAAAAATAAAAAAGTGAGTTAAAAATAATATAAAAGAAAATTTTCACTTTAAGCTAAATTTTAAAAAAGTTCATGACAAATACTAATTTTTAAATAAATTTTTTAAAAAATGAATAATTTTTACAACCAAGTCCGCTTTTAGTGGCGAGTTAAGAAAATGAAAGGGTACACAACTTTTCTAGAAGATTAATTACAATGTGAGAATGATGAAAGGGACTGGATTTGACCAGGACGAAGTTAGTGGTTCATATGTGATTGTTCGAATTTGATTTTATTTAAATAATAAATTTATTAAATATATATAAATATTAAATTTAAAATTTAATTATGATTATTTAAATTTATTATTATAAAATTTAAAATTCATAAAATGAAAATTCTAATTTCTTTTCTAAATTTGACGGTTTGACCATGTTCTTATCTTCAATCATGTCCTTAAACTAGTTTTAATATTTTCTTCAATTTGTACATGGCTTATATTTTGTTTCTTTTTATTGACTGTAAGTTTTAAAAATAAGGTATCCTTTTCTTAAAATTGTTAAATAAGAAGAAGGAAAAAGCCATTTAAAATAAAATAGTGAAATTAAATATTTTAACGTTCCTATTGTGTACCAGATTTTACACCACATGAAGAACATAATTTCTTATTACTACTTATACTGTTATACAACTGAAACGAAGAAAATGTTTGTTTCAGTTTTTTGTATGTATATTTTTTTTTTATACAAATGACATAAAACTAAAAATCAACTTTGTAAAAGATTACAAATTAAACCATTGTCTCTGTGTATATTATAGTGTTCCATTTTATTTTTTAAAATAAAAAAAATTGAAACTTGTTGGCAAAAATAACCCATAGAATTTTTTTGAAATTTGTATGGTTATAAATCATTTCATTAATGATAAAATGAAAATTTTAAAATTAAATTATTATTAAATATAGAAAAATGTCATTTTTTTAACACTGGTTATAAAAAAGATAAACCATATAAATTAAAGGGAGAGAAAGTAGCATTTAATCCACTTGTTAGAGCAAAAACAATAGAGGATTCAAAGTGAGATCCCAAAATGGACTTGAATTGGTCTCATTCATTAAGTCACGTCTCTATATCAACAACTGCCTTTCATTGACGGTTAACTCCTACTCCATATTAATTGAATTTGTGAGGGAATGTATTTTTATTTAAAAAATATTTAAAGACATAATTTAAATTATGATTTTCACTACTGTTTTTTGTGAAATTATAAATATAACTTTATAAGTAATGTAATGTATCTCCTAGAAAGTATAAATTTTCAATACATGAAAGGGCAAATATGGAAAAAAATTTAAACATCGATCTAAAATTTTGAACAATGAAAAAATCCTCAAAAATTAAGTTAATATGGAATAGATGAAATACTATAATATAAAAACTTTATTATACGAGGAGCACTTGTTATATTTAAATATGATATACTTCTTAACAAAACAATAATTGATATGATTATTTTATTATACTATATATAATTATTAATTGATATTTAGGTATTAGATCTTAAACAATGATTTAGGGAATATATGAAAAAAATCATATTTTCTTAATATATCAGATGTGACAAATAATAAAAATGAAATCTATCAACGTAAAGGAATATTAATGAACCTATTGGCATACTAAAGCTTTATAAATAGCAAGGGATTCATGTCCTAATTACTTGCATTGAAGACACAATTTCTTAGTTTTAAAGAGAGACAAGTACTAGCAAGGAAATTAGTAGGTATATTCCGATTTTCTTTTAATAATTCAGTTTTGCATCGAAGTAGCTTGCTATATGTATATTTTGCTAATAAAAAGTGACTAGTAAGTGTGGAATATGTTTCCAATTATCTTTTTTTAACTTGAAAACAAACATTACTTTCTTCCAAATTTTACAATCTTTACGCCCAAACATGCACTAACAAAAACTTATTTTTCTAGAAAACATTTTCCTTCCTGTTGGCCATTATAAGTTAGTCATTTGAGCTCCTTAATTATCGAATAACACCTATTTGATCAATTTTTTTCTCTCTTCATGTAGTAACTTGAAAGAAGAAGAAAAATGGTTGGACTTGGTGGTGAGATGGAGATTACACGTCGATGTGCCAATCATCATCCTTCTGTTTGGGGAGACCATTTTCTTGCCTATGCTAATCTTTCGGTAATTAATTACTTTATGTTGTGAATATTCTTCATGATTTTTAACAAATCATATTATAAACAAATATTGAAATTTAATCATGTAGGGAGCCAATGAATGGGAAGAGAAGGAACATGAAGACCAAAAAGGAGGAGTGAGAAAAATGCTAGTGATGGCTCCTTCCAAATCTTTGCAAAAACTTGAACTTATAAACACAATCCAATTGCTTGGAGTGGCATACCATTTTGAACATGAGATTGAGGAATTGTTGAGTTGCTTTTATACTTGTTACGATGACTGGATTGGTGAATTTGGTGAAAGCGACCTTCATGTTGTTGCTCTAAGCTTTCGATTACTTAGGCAACAAGGTTATTATGTCTCATCGGGTACGTACCCCCCCCCCCCACACACACATATCAACTAGACATTATGCGATGAGTTTAAGTTGTTGGTGAAAAAATATTTGCATAATCAGATCACTTATATGTTTCTGAGCAGATGCTTTTGGGAAATTCATTAACGAGCAAGGAAGTTACAAGGAAGAACTGGCCAGGGACGTACAAGGATTATTGAGCTTGTACGAGGCAGCGCAATTCAGAGTACATGATGAAGAAATTCTGGATGAAGCAATTAATTTCACCACTACTCATTTGAAGCTAATTTTGCCTAATTTGAGCGATCCCCTTGCGACTCAAGTCAGTAACGCACTGAAATTTCCAATCAACAATATTATAGTGAGGGTAGGAACGAGGAAATACATATCATTTTACAAAGAAGATGAATCACACAGTGAAATGTTACTAAATTTTGCTAAATTGGACTTCAACATCTTACAAAGGTTGCATAAAAAGGAGCTATGTGATATCACAAGGTAATAGACAAGTTACACATTCACTAATTTAATCATATCAACCGATTTAACATATATAGTTTCCTATATAATCAAATCCTGCAAATGTAATTTCCTCTTTACATTTTAGGTGGTGGAAAGAATCAGAAATCGCGCAGGCACTACCTTTTGCAAGAGATAGAGTGGTTGAATTATACTTTTGGAGTTTAGGTGTATACTTTGTGCCTCAATATAGTGTTGCAAGGAAAATATTAACCAAAGTGTTGTGCTTCTGTTCTATTATGGATGACACTTACGATACCTATGGTACACTTGATGAACTTACTCTCCTCACAACGGCAATTGAAAGGTTTAAATTCTTTTCTCACGTCAATCAATAGCTTATTACAACACTTTTAAAAATAATTAGCTAGGTGGAGAAAAAAATGAATCTTATCAGTGTAAATTAATTCACTACTATAAGCAATTTTACAAATATATATATATGTGTAGGTGGGACATTGATGCTTCAGAACAATTACCGCCATATATGAAACTCTCCTACCGTGCTCTTCTACAAGTTTACAATGAAACAGAGAGAGAATTGGAAAATCTTGGAAATAAGACATTCCGAGTCAAATATTCCATAAATGAGGTAATTAAGAATTATTACTGATTGATGAAAATATAGTCAGAGAGGGAGTCGGAATTTAAAGTTTGTTACTTTTTTCAGATGAAAAAGTTGTTGAAGGCTTACTTCCAAGAGGCCAAATGGTATCATGCGAAGGATGTGCCAACAATGGAACAGTATATAAAGAATGGAATTCCATCTAGTACTTACCTATTGCTTGCCACTACTTCTTGGTTAGGCATGGGAGATGCAGCAACTAAGGACGCGTTTGATTGGATATCGAATGAACCTACAATTCTTGTAGCTTCGTGTATCATTGCAAGATTACTGAATGATCTCGTAACACATGAGGTATTATATTGTACGCGTAAATATTAACTCAAGGATTAATAGGAAGCTAAGTGTGACATACAAATTGAATATGAAGTAATATTTCTTTTTATTTTAACTTGTTTGTCTAATTATATTATGGATACAGATAGAGGTGGAAAGAGGAGATGTAGCTTCGGGTATCGAATGTTACATGAATGAGCATGGTGCAACAACAGAAGAAGCTTACATGGAGATAAGGAAAATAATAGAGATTAATTGGAAGGATTTGAATAGAGGATGTCTAAAACCTACAACAGTACCAAGAGTTTTGCTTATGCCAGTGCTCAATCTTACGAGGGTGGCAGAGTTTTTTTATAAAGATGAGGATGCTTATACTTTTTCGAAAAATAACTTGAAAGATGTCATCTCTATGGTGCTAATTGATCCTATTGAAGCATGAGAGAACCTTAAATGAAAGAACTAGTACTGCATGAACAACATCTAACACATTTTGATGTTGCTTCTTTCTTGTGCTGAGTTCTAGCTAGCTAGAGTAGTCTATGTTTTATTTAATTATGCACTTTGTTATGGTAGTCAATTGATATATGGATTGCTTTGATACAGTTAATACAGACTACAATATATATAACATCACCTAGCATTATATATAGATTAGTCTTTCGAACATTCCAACCCCTAGTAATTGGCACTGTAATAATACAAACTACTTTGCTCTTTTTAGTTTTCATTGCTCGCTCCCAAAAGGAAAAAGTATAACATCAAATACAGATACAAAATTTTGGATTCGTGGTTTTCGTACAACCACAAATCCTAGTTTTCGGTTTTTTTTTTTCCTAAAGCAAATCATACATGCTCTCCAACCCTCTTTATCTCAGAGTCATCAACCAACGAGAAGATATATTACCTCTAGCTGGCAGCTGGTAATAATACCCGAGTTATATCTTTAGTTTTGTGTTCATTCATGTCGCCTCTGAGAAAATATCATCTGCATGTTACAGAGAACTCACTTGTTTCCAGATTTTTTCTTCATTGTGGCTTTTCGCTTTTCTTCCCTAAGAGCTTTCCTCTTCTCTTCCCTGTAAAAATAAGACAAGAATACGTTATATGACATGAAATTAGCTCGGTTCCATGAGCACATCAGTGTTTATATCATCAACTCACGATCGTGGAACTGAAGAACTATACCTAGCTTTTGCGATTTCTTCTCTAGGAGGGGGTTTCTTCTTTTCCCTCCTTTTTGGTGCCACCGGTTTGTTTTCTGCCCTCCCATTTTTAGTTCCACCACCGTTTTGTCCAACACCTTTTTTATCTGAATGCTTTTGGACATCTCTCTTCCTCTTTTTATCAGCTGCTGCTTTTTCATTCAATTTTCCATTCTCTTTTGCAATGCCTTCTTGCTCTGAATGCTTGTCATCATCCCCTTCAGCATTCTGCTGGTCACTGCTCTCAATGGAATCAGCATCTTGTATTTCTTCGGACTGAGCTGACGCTTTTGCAGCAGACTTGGAATTGCTCATCTTTTTCAACTGGAAAAAAAAGGGGCACGTGGGGCAAAATATTCTCAGCTGAAACAAACTTGCAGCAACTTCAAAGAAGATGGTTTATAATCTTTCATAGGTTTTTACATCCACGTCAGTCCCAATTAATTTTTGAATCCCAGAAACCGTAACCATTTCTTCAATCTTTTATGAAGTAAGAAAATCATAATCATTTCAATTTCCACAAGCTTCATAAAAAGATGAAATGTTTGCTTGGCATGATTAAGCTAGATATATACACGATTACAACAGTCTGAGAACTTAGGAGATGCACACAAAACCTATAATTTTCAAATATCATTTTTCACTTTGAAAACAAAAAAAAACTATTTTTTCAAATTTTGCAAGTTCGTTAATATAGGTAATTTCTATAAAGGATCGGACTAATGACATTATACAATACTTGAATTCTCAATGTAGATGCTACATAGTTGGTTCTCATCCTTCAGAGACTACGATAAGAGCATCCGTCAACAAAAGGATCAACCTAAGATGATCATCTCTTGGCTATTATTATTAATAATTAAATTGAGAAGGATTTTTCTTTTTTTTGAAAAGTCAAAGAATCCATACTGCTCAGTTATATACCAAGTTGTATTTTCACAATGAAACATGGCCAAACGGTCACCTAGTGTGTTTAGTGTTCAAAACTTTCATGGTTGATGGAAACAAGCACACCAAAAAGGGAAAAATCATTTGAAAAGAGAGGACTTCACAGGAGAATTGAGTGATATGGCGAAGGCAGAGTAATTTATGTGGCCTGTTCTCCCTGTAAGTACTTCACTTGGGGTGCTGCGATCAATGTTAAGAATAGACATCATTGACCTATAAAAGTAGAACTCTGATTCCTGCATTAGAGCTCTCTCAACATGATACTTTTCATTCCGAAAGACTTCCCATCCAGAGTTAGATCCAGGACTTGAACCTTAAGAGTTTTGGGTTCTAGTTCATGGCCTCAAGTGCTAGTAACTGGGTTCTAAATTTAAGTTCTACACATATTTAGTGATTTTTTAACACATTACAGGGTTTGAACCAAAGCTACTTTTCTGCCGAACCCACATGTTATATACTACCCCCGCCCCTGTTCTCATCCTTCTCGTTGGTCCATAGTTCTCTCTAAACTGAAGTTCCTAAATAATGCATTTGCTATGCAGCTATTGACAAACACAAATTATCACCAAATGAAATGGCATACCTTTGCCACAAAGAATCCATCCATGTTGTGCACATGAGGATAGAATCGCCGTGTCTTGTTCAAAGATGTGTGGAAACAGTGCTGCCTAAAGCGAACAAATCTGGAATTCAAAGCAGCTTTAATTAGCTGTAGAATTAAACAATCTTCCAAGTAAATACACATAAATGGCACAAGCTATACCCGGGCCTCCCAAAATCAAGTCCACATGGCACGAGTTTAACATCTCTCCTCTTGAGTGCATAGTCTATAACTGCTTCATTCTGCAGCCCAAGTTAAGCAAATAAGTAGAAATTGATATGCATACAAACACTTGGGAGGGTACCCTTTTTTATAAGATTCATAAGAAATATAAGTTTTAAAAGATACCTCATCAACCATAATGGAGCATGTAGAATACACTATGTATCCACCTGATTTTGAGTTGGCATCGACCATGTCAATTGCTGCAAGTATCAGTTCCTGCAAATGAAAATTGACCATGAAACAGGTTTCTCAGAAGCGAGTAAGCGACATCAATATGTGAAACAGGGAATATAAGATAAGCATAAACATTATGGAGCAAAATTAACATTATTGCAGGAGGGAGGGAGATGAGCCTTCCAATATCATCAACACCCTCCTACTTTGGGAGGGTACAGATAACAACACACCCAAAAATAAGGGCAATAAGGCAACTAGAATTGCAAAATCTGTTCCCTCATACAACAAATAAGATAGATGAAATCAATAATTAAAAACAACAAAGATAACGTTCAATTTTCCTTGCAACTTAATCTCTCAAAAATTAAATATTTTCAGAAACCAGTGTTTTCTAACATCCAGTGAAGTCAGATGCTGGCGATATGTTGTATACGAATTCTCTAATGAAGCATGACAAGCATACAACCAGTTCATTGAAATTTCATGATTGCAAGTCTAGATATATGGATGACACAAAATCACCAAATTTACACATTGAACTCAATTTATACCTTCTGCAGATGTGAGCAATTTTGTATATCTGCAGCAGTTTTGGAAGTTTTAACAGACTCATCCTTGGAAATCACCTGCAGAACCAACGAACTTCATCTGATTAAAAATGATTTCAGGCAAACATGTACATCAAACATTACTACGTACCCCAGTGCCACTGCAGGGAGCATCCAGCAAAATCCTATCGGCAGTGTTCTGACCCAAAACTTTAGGTAGCTGAAATGATTCCCAGGTAAGGTATTAGATCAGAGGACTTGTCCATATATTATAACTAGGTAAACCAAGAAACAGAGACCCAAGTCCAACAAAATCTGTCAGATCAGTGCCTGTAGCTCAATGACGTTACTACATAGCAACTCCAGCCAACAAGAACGAGAGCTTAAAATGAGCTAGAAAGTAGAACACCATTGTCCAGCATGAAATTTAAACGTACAAATAAAATGCAGCAAGTTCTAAAAGGGGAGATAGCAAAATAGTCTGAGTCTAACCTCTCTTCCATCATAGTTACAGACAATGGTGTTTGTTACCCCCATACGATGTAAGTTAGCAGTGAGTGATTTAATTCTCGACTCCTTCATCTCATTTGCATAAATAATACCTAATTTCCCAAGGTGAAATGTGTCAGTGTCATTCAGACGATTGAAATGGAAAATGCTATTAACCAATATGGAAGACAGTGTTGCTTACAAATAACTTCAAAAGCAGAACAAGGGAGAAGAGAGAAGTTAGAAAAACTATCATGGCAAACATTATCATGTCACAAAAGCTGATGACAAATAACAGGTAAGTATATAAGACACATCAGGATAAGATGTTCATTCAATACAACTGATTTTTGAGAACCAACAAAAAAACTGAAGAAATTTCACTAGAGAAAGCAAAAAGATTAGCAGCACAAGTTAACATAAATTACTTTGAGTAAGAATGATGAACAATTGTACATGAGCGCATAGTAAAATAGAACAGAAGCACCCAGTATATTTGGTTCACTGCATTAGAAATTAGCAGTGCAAAAAACTAAGAATTCTTTTTAAGGAAATGGAGATATTGAATATTGACACCAGGGGAGAAAAATGTTTTTAAAATTCATTCACCCATAGGTATCCAGAAACTATGGATGCATTATGGAGAAAATGGATTACTTCACAAAAATAGAACACGGTGTTTCACATAAGCTACTTTGGGTAAGAACAATGAACATGGGAGCATAGTAAAATAGAACGAAAGCACCCAGTATATTTTGGTTCACTGCATTAGAAATAAGCAGTGCAAGAAATGTAAAAACAAAGATATTTTTCAAGGAAATGAAGATAATGGATACTAACACCAGGGGAGAAAAATGTATTGAAAAATCATTCAACCATACGTATTCCAGAAATTATGGATGAATTATGGAGAAAATGGATTTCTTCACAAAAATACAACATGATTGACTGTAAATGAATACATACCACTATTTTTCATCAGTGCAGCAACATAAGTTGTTTTGCCTCCAGGAGCAGCACTGCACCATTTACAAGTTTTCCCGCTTTAGAAGAACAAAGTTACCAAAAAAATCCACTTTTCTGCTTACTGAGCTAATAACTTAAAAGTTCACAGAAATTGTTTTAGCTTCCTCTCACAAGAAGATACTAAAAATAGATAAGTTAAACCTAAGACTGACAAAGCTATATCCAACACAAAGATGCTGATTTAAAGAAAGTAGAAATTACAAGTGAGAGGAACAGAAGATGCTTTATTTCTCTCAATTAGTTTTTTCCTATACTATCTAAATATGCACCGGACAACTCTTTCAGTGATCAAGCTTGTTAATTTCTTACCAATACATTTAAGATTATGAAAGGGCAATAAATAAAAAAAGATCTGAATTAAAAACATATTGGATGGTGAAAAATTCAGTGATAGACAATTGAAGCAAACATTTGTTAGACAAAATTATTTACTTACGCCATATCAACAATACGTTCATTCTCTTGAGGGGCAAGGGCCATTACAGGCAGAAACGAACTTGCACTTTGGAGCTGTAAGCAAGTTATTTATTAGAAATAAGCATTACACTTGAGTACTAAGAGAAAAGACATCATTTAAAGTGTAATGTCAGGATACCATGTAGTGACCAGCCATATACTCAGGAGTGGCACCAACTGGAACTTGAGAATCATATACAACTAGTCCAACCTACAAAATAAACAATGCATATGCTGAAATAAGTAATGATACATATAAAAATAAGAAATAACAAATCCAAATTGATACTTAAATAATGGGTCAACCCAAACAAAACACAGAGAACCACAGTTAATCCTTGTACCTTTGACCATTTGCTTAGTGGATCCAAATTGACACCTCTGTTAAGAAGAACACCTGCTAAATCCCGTCTGCGAGTCTGAAATCCGGTCGACACAATAAACTATGAGTCAACCATTAGGGCAACAAAAGGTAAAGAAAGAAAAGAGGCAGAGAAACCATGACCTTTAAAGTGTTTGTCCGCAGAGAAATTGGCCGGGGCTTTTCAAATGCTTCAATAAGTTCAATCAACTCAACAGGGGGAAACAGCTGCAGTAAGGTCACATATCAAGACATCCATATTTAAATGAAAGTGCAACTTGAACAGGCAAAAGGTGCAGAGTCTAGACTACTTTGACTTAGAATTACCTCCACTAACGATTCAATGAGAAAATCATTGTATCCATAATATGAACCCAAGTCCCTTTTAAGTTGATCAACATAATCCTTACGTGTCACATCTTCTTGCCTCAATGACTTGAAATTTGAAAGCACCCGAACAACTGCATTTATTTTATTATATGTGAATGAGAAACTTACTTCCTCCGAAGAAAGATAATTCAGAAAGAGAAGATGAAGGAAAAGAAACTCACTCTCTTTTATCCTCCTTTGGAGATTAGAGAGATCCGGGGGTCTATTTGTTTCTTCTTCGAGCTCCTAAAGTTAAAATGACATATTTAGCATTCAAAAAATTTCCCTGCATGAGTATCTGACAAGTAAAACCTCTAATCAAGAACTTGAACATTATGCAAACCTCAGTTGTTGGCAGTCTGAACTCATCAGCTTCTTCTTTAATATTGAGCTGCAATTCTAAATCACCATCCTCCTCCTCTCTTTTCCTTTCATCATCAATAGCTTTTGACTTCCTTACAAGATCAGTATCATCTGCATCTGAATCAGAATCTACATCCGAATCTGAATGAACATCGGAACCATCGTCTGCAACATAAATGACAAAGCGAAGAAAAATGTTTAGTGAGTCATCAATCATGATGGATGGCTAAAATTGGAATACCAATGCACTAAAGACAGTACCAGCATCACCGCTTGCTAATATATCAGCAGCAAAGGTGTCATCCAAGTCAGAAGACATGTCAGAATCTGAGTTCATTTCCTGTTGTTCTTCATCACCAGAACCTCCATCTTCTTCAAAATCTCCATCAGTTCCTTCATCGTCACTAAAAAGATCCTCCTTTTCCAGTGGCTTAGGTGGCAAAGGTTCCTTCTTCTGTTTCTTCTTGGTTGGGGGTTTCCCTAATTTAGAACCCACTTTCTTACCGAGTTTGGGACCAGCCATTTTAGCTGAGATGCAACAAAAAGTGTCAGCATCCTTCACAAATAACATAGCTAGCACCTACCAGACACAGACAGTATAGAAGCTTACATCCAAAACTTGCACCACAAATAAAAATCAACAGAACCCTTTCCTATAATCTAAAGTACTTAAAACTATGTGACGCACCAAAGAATTTTATAGTTAAGTCGGTTAAATTTTCAGGAAGTTAATTCTTTTTAAAGCGAAAACTAGAATACACTGGTGCTGACAAATGGCCGGGATGGGTTTGGGCAGGTTGAAGATGAGTTGAGTAAAAATAGGTTCAAACCAACCAGACCATATTTAATACGGGTTGAAATGGGTTGCATGGGTCAACCTATATTTTGTAAAGCTAATTTAGCTTCAGTATCTATTAGCAAATTTTGTGCTTGATCTTTTTATTTGTTTAATTTTCTGCATTCCAATTACTAATTCGAACATAAAATCAACTCATACTGGCAAACTTCAAAACGTGTCTCTTTGCAGTTTGCCCCAATACAAGTCCATCTGTTTTTCAAGCTAATTTAGTAACATACTGGGAGACTTGCAACAATTATTTCAGCAACGATCTAAATCCCAAAATAACAACTTAAACTTCAAGGCCAGATACATCAAGGTTGTTCAGCGCATTCATGCTTAAGCTCATTTTTCAGACATTTTTTCCCTTGTGCATACCTTCAAAATATATGACTTAGCTGTATTTCTCAATATGGTCTTTACAGTATGATTTTAAATACAAGTGGATGTCCCTATTCCTTTATGTTCTGCAAAACTAAAAGTATAATGCTTCAATTTTAAAGTGCCAACCTTACAACCTGCCATATCAATTTTACCACAAATCTTGCATTCTGCTCTTTGCTTTAACCTTCCCTCACTGTTACGAACGCTGTTTCACATAAGTATCCCAAATAACAACAGAAGTTTGCCTTTTCACGAACTTATATCACAAGAATCAATAATAGCCTCCATCAATATCTCTACCTAAACTAATAATCATATAACAATTTATTTTTTTAATTTCAGAATAGCTCATTTTATTTATCACACACAAAAACAAATATATTTAGCTAATGTTGAGAATTCTGCTGCCGAGCCCCAGCTTTCACCAAAAATTACACTATTTAGCTATGTCAAAATTTTAGTTTTATATATATACTATATGTAGACTTCCTTTGTTTCCAACGTGTGTCTACTTTTTTATATTTTGACACACAAAGTAAAACTTTTGGTTCCGCCACTGGCTTACAGGTAGGTGCTTCAACTCTTTCACGTCAAATCTAAATGAAATTCTTCTTACGCAATTAGAAACAACCGAACAGGTAATTGGCCTATAAACCCCTTACCTCAGCAAAAAAAAAAAGTAAGTAAAAAGAACAGTACCAGAGAGAGAGCAGTTGCGGTTGGAGAGCTGGTGAGAAGCTTATTAACTTCTTCTTCTTCTCTTGTCTGCGATAATCAGAAGGGCAGAGAGGGGGGCGCTGAGTGAAGAGAGAAGCGAAGCTATAAAGAGAAAGATGTAAAGACTAAAGTCGCACTAATTTCGTAAATTGAATCCATAATATGGGTTTGGGTTTTAGGTTTAGAATATGGGTCTAAGTTCAACCTATTTTTCACCTATTGAAATTGACATAAATAGCCTATCACACATAAATAACATAGCAAGGTAAAAATGCGTAATGTATTTTTATACATATTTATAATTTTCAAAAAATTATAATTCATATCTATATTATTTATTTTATTGTTGTTTTTAAATTTAAAAGTACATCTTTTAATTAGTGTATTTCTTGACTTAATTTAGGCATGATATTTATTAGTTATCTCTTCTTCTTTTTTCTTTTGAAATTACGTATAACCCCAAATTAGTGATATAAATCTTCACGAATTTATGTAAGTCCATAAAAAATTCTAACATTCTCCCATCTGGACTACACATATATGAATGTCACCTTATGACCTCAACGTATTTGCTATCATAATTTGAAGTACCTTAAAACAATTTAATCCATCAATTATGTCTACATGTAATGTTGAGCTAAGCATGCCTATTTCTAACTAGTCCTAGTGAAAAACAAGTCAAACTGAAAGGATAAACTTACTTTATTTCCCTTTTTTTTTTAAAAAATCTAGTCAAAATCCTTAAATTGAGATCATTTCCTGAACTTTAAGCTGAAAACCATTTTTTCGATGTAGAGAACATTCAAAAAAGTTCCTAATTCCCACTAAAAAAAACTAAATATTCTGAGATGACATGGTATCCATATGAACAGTGCCCATATAAGATATTGAATGATGATCTCTTAGTAACTCAATCCACAACCATAGAGTTTTTGTACCAATAACTTCTACAAACATCTAATCATTCTGAACTCTTTCTTTGAGAGAAAATGACCAAAATGGTCATTCATGTATAGAGGTTGAATTATTCTGATCCTTTATATATATCACTTTATCTAAATAGTCCTTAATGTATATGAAAAGAGGATCATTTTAGTCCTTAACCCTAAAACTAACCAAAAAACTGTTAGATTTAACAGTGGGTCCCACAGAAGTGACAAATAGCAAACTCTTCTTCCTCAATCTGCTTTCTTTCACCATTACTACCGCAGACCCATCTCCTCAACTTCTTACTTTTGCCATTTTCTCTCCTGCTTCATATCCTCATAAGAAAAACACTACACACCTCACCCATTTTTCATCTCCATGGAAACAAACTTTTCAGAAGCTTCCATTATCATACATGAAGAAGAAGAAAACCAAGATCACTAAAACAAATGTAAACTAAGTAAATCAAATAAAAGACTCCATTTATTCTCTCTTGTAGAAGCGATCTATGGGGAGGATTATAGCTTTCTTTTCGTTTTTCCTTTTCAAAATTAGTAATTTTTTCAAGTCATTTTTTTCATTCTATTTTTAAAATTAAATGGTAAAATATTTCACGGGCATAGATAGAAAACAAAAACCTTACGAATATTCTTGAAATTTGAAGAAACTTTTGTGTGTATGAGGAGATTTTGGGAGCGGAAATCATAGAAGAAATGGCAAAAGAAAGAAGATGAAGGAGAAGCAATGGCGGAAGAAAGAGGGAGGAAGAAGAGTGTGGGGCCCACAGTTAAAGTTAACGGTTGTTTTTATGTTTTCAGTTAGTTTTTAGGGTTAGAACCAAAATGATACTCTTTATATATACATAAAGGACTATTTGAATAAGATGGTATATATAAAGGACCAAAATAATTCAACACCTATATATGATGGACTATTTTGATCATTTTCTCCTTTCTTTGACAACCAAGAGTTATATGTTAATTCACTCTACTTCTTACACTGAGTTGATAGTTTAACGCCATTGATGTACCTCTTACTATTTAATCAAAAGTACTCTTGCCAACATAAAACTGGAAAGAGTTGTATCCTTGAGTACCAAATGTTACTCGATCGAATATGGTGCATCGCAATTCGCAAAGTAGGGCACACAAAAAGGAAGATTAGGAAAATAATAAAAGAGAATTATTTTAGGATATGCTGAGTAATTAGAATGCTCAAAGTCTACCGCTGTACCAAGGGTTATGCTCAAGCCACCTGCATAGGTGGCGGAGTTTATATATAAATATGAAGATGCTTATAACTTTTCCAAAAGTAACTTGAAAGAGCCATCTCGATGATGCTAACTGAAGCATGAGAACATCAACAAGAATAGGATCACTTATATAAGGGTTATGCTAAAGTCGTTTGGTAACATTAATTATAGATATAATCAAAATATTAGATTTCTAGAAATGAACAGTGCCAAGAAATCAGAAATTTGATTGTGCTGAAAAGGGAACCACATAGATACTCTGCCCAGATTTAGTTAATTGTTCACTCTTTGACTGGAATAAGATCATAAGCTAATGATGGTGATGCAAAAGCGACATTTCCTGGACAATCCAAAAGGGATATGGCTAAATTCAGAAGTATATATACATAGCATGGGCAGCAGACGACTAGTCTATGAACAAACTTTGTTCTAAAAGCAAAAAATAAAAGTGAATCTGCTTCTTGAACTAAAGAGCAAAATATCAACCAATTTAAGTTGTAAACAAGAATTTCAAGTCTGCTTCAGTTAGCTTTGCAAAGGCCTCTGAAGAGCCACCAATTGTCCTGCAATAACGATAGAAACTTAAGTATGTCGAGGTAAAAAAAGGAGAAATGTTTTGGTGTGTTTGGGAATGGAGAGAGACAGCGTATAGAAAGCAAATGTAAAACAGAAAGGTGCTCTGACATGTTTAGAAAATTATCATTGAGTTTATATCTGGAAATTATTTGAATCATTGAATGAGAAAATCATCAAATGGTTTTTCTCATCAATTATTTCTGAACTTTTTTTCTAATTATTGCACAGGGTGGAAGGGGTGAGGTAGCAAAAGAGCTAAATACAGTGGGACTGGGTAATATAAAAAATTATTATTGACACTGCCTAACAGCAGTATACGAATGAAGATGGCAGAACTATTTGGCTTGCAACAAGAGGAAGCAAAGAGCATACAACAGCCACACCAACTTCTACAGCTCCCAAATCTTGGCAAGATTTTATAACAACCACCAGACCCGACAGGCAGTCTGAGACACTTCAAACATACAAGCCAACTTGTCCAAGTAAAGCTCAACTTGACTGGCATTTTCCAATTTTCCGAAGAGAACTCAAGATATGATATCATTTTCCAAAGATAAATCAATAATTTGTGGAGAACACAAGATGTAGAATATGGCATTACAAGATATTCTGGCATGTAAAGTGATGTTGTTTACAACTAGGGAAGCAAGTTAGGACTTATGTAATGTGTCCAGACACTGAAGCAAGAAGCTAGTGAGCAACACAATAGGAAACAATTTGGAATTGAACCTATGAATTAGTGCAATTTTGTGAACCCCTTTGCCACTAGAGTAATTTTTTCCCTTAACACAAGGAAATTTCAGTAGTTTATATACAACCAAAAACCCTCGTTTTTCCTTATTCTGACTAGGACTTGAACCCCCTCGAAACCTAACTCCACCCTAGAGCAAGGAAGAAAGTGGGGCAGCTTCCAGCCGCTTTGAGATGGCCTTCTCTAGTTAGAATTAAACTGATGAGTGCCATCTCTCATAATTACTCTACTGCAAGGAAAATCATAGATGAAGAAGGAAGTTGCACAGTGATTTTACAAACAACTGTTATAGCAAAGAATTGATTGTGAAATCAGCACAGGGAAACAATGTAGATAAGTAGGATGAGCTGTAAATACACAAAGCGGAAGGGGAAGGGGAAGCTACTTGTGCATATATTTGAACCCTTGACCTACATGGTGGAAGATAATGATTCTCATCAAGAGTCACACCTAATAGTTACAGAATTTCAAAGAAAATTACTTCACAAAGATAATTTCTAGAAACTTCTCCAACAAATAATGCATTTGAAAATCACTTCAACTTACAACTAATCTCCTATTTCTTAGCAGAACACAAATACAACCATCTACTACAAGAAAAACTCACTTACCCTTCAAAAACAAGTTCCTTCTTCTCCTGTAACTTTAAGATCTTCTCTTCAACTGTATTTTCAATCACAAATCTCACAATCCTAGAAATGAGAAAAGAAAAAATAAGCTCCACTCAATGACATAAAAAGTACAAGAAATGCAAAACAGACCTGACGGGTTTATATTGCCCTATTCGATGAATTCGGTCTTGTGCTTGGCGCTCCACAGCAGGATTCCACCAAGGATCCATCATGAAAACCTAGCATAGGCAAGAGAAGCCACCTATCATGACATGAATTGGGCACTTATCCAACATATAGATACATGTGATAATGGTAATTAAGCTGGTTCTTCAAGTGAAGTCGGAATATGTTGAACGAATTATAACAGGAGATCTGGAAAATGTTACCACATCTGATCTAGACAGAAATGAATGAGACATCCTACCTGTGATGCAACCGTAAGATTGAGTGCAACACTTCCAGCTTTTAAGCTCATAAGAAATATCCGGCAATCTGGATCCTCAGTAAATTTGGTAACTGCTGCAGCTCTTGCGTCAATAGACATAGATCCGACTAATTGAACACAATTGATGCCCGACTGAAAAATACACAAGGTGAGCTTTTCTTGTTTTCAAAAATAAAGGAGGGAAAAGTAGGAAGGGAGCTAAGCTATCTTTTTCTCTTACCTTCTGAAGAGAATAGTGTATCAAATCCAAAAACGATGTGAACTGGCTGAAAACTATTCCTTTTGCAGAACCATCTCTTTCAATCATGAACCTAATTTCTTCCCTCTGGAATCAATAAAAACAAGCAATGAGAACCACTCGGGTACTTCATACACAACCTCTCACATTGAATCTCAAGATGGATCTTTGTATTGGATACTAAGTTTTGAGATGCCAATATAATTTCACTTTTATTAATCAATAGAAATGGAAGAAATATAAATTAAAGGTTGAAAAGTCTAATTAAAAAATATCACATCAAACTTGAGTTTGAGTATTTGAGTGAAATAAATGTTTGAAAACTGATGGTTGAACATAATACTACTAGGGAATTGATGTCAAATTCTAGTGTAGTCCAAATTCTAGTGTAGTTCCAATTAGAAAAGACTGTCACATAAATTGAAACAAAGAGAGTACCAAAATAATGGTGTTGTAGCTATACTACACAAAATAATAATAGAAGATTTAAAGATCAATCTGAATAGAAAATGATAAGAATGAGATTCCTCCATCTTTGCGCACTTCAAAGCGGGAAAATATTTACTCCATAAGCTTCAAATTATATGCCAAATTGAAACACTACTAAATTGACAAGAATATGTTGGTTAGCATCAATGCAAATACATAAATGTACAGCATCATAAGCTAATTCCAGTAATTAAGATGACTGTAAGCCCTACAATTATAAGTAGTGGCTCACTGCCTTTACATGACGTGGTATGACACCTGCATGCTGATTGTGAGAAGTTTAAAAATTACAATGCAAAGAAAAAAAACAGCTCGAGGAAAATATCATAGAGGAGAAGGTAATTTCATACCAAAGCATCTATTTTAGTGCTGGACTGGAAATCGTCTAGCTGAATTCTGTTCAGTATACTTGAGGATCTAAACCCTTTGAGAGTCTGTTTAGAATTCTGATCCACCATATCAATATTTACAGTGAAGTCAATTGTAAGTAGTTCAGAACACAGAGGGCATGGCACTTGTCTAACACTTGCAGCAAACTCTATCAAACACGTCTTGCAAAAGACATGCATGCAAGAAGTAACCTGCAACAATCAAGAAGGACTTTTAGCATGCCACCAGAAGAGTTTGATAAATGCTTTTAGGTATTCAAAGGATAATAAAAAACACACTCTGGAAAAAATGTTTTTGGTGCACTGGGAAAATGCTCCCCCAGATATTCATTAACTTCAAGAGGTTTCTGGCAAAATGGAAATAACAGATGGAGTAGCTGAAGATTCTCTTCCTTTTTTTTTTTTTTTTTTTGGGGGGGTGTGTGTATAAACTCACAGCTGGATCTTCTACTGCATCATGACATAAGCCACAAGGTTGCTCAACATTTCCAGAGTTTGCCATTTTAGCCAAAGCAGTAGTCGAGTACACCACAAGATAAGGATGATCAACTGCCTGCCGATTAAAGAAAAGACATCAATCAGACATTTACCGCATAAAAATTTGGCTGAAGATGGACCAGTAATAAAACACACACATGCATATTTTAGATAGTTGCCTACTTTATTACAAGTTTCAACTGATATTTTAAAGCCTGTTATTCAAGAGGCATGATTGGAAGATGCAAAAAGAAAAGTGAATACCAACAGCATGTAACAAGTGACAAAAACCGAAATGTATACCTGGGGTGAAGCATGATAAAGAAGGGAAGGCACTTCAAAATTATGTTCACAAAAGAGACTAGGACAACAAAACTTAAGAGCAAACGAATATGCTAAAATAACCTTTAGGGCTCATCAGATAAGCTGATTTACACATCAGATAAGTTCTGCAATCCAATCTATGCTCCAGTCTACACTTTGATAGAGTGCAGATTAATTTCGTGGTCCCTAAATTCCCATGACAAATTGTATTGACTATCCATTAAGCTATCATCCAAATACACATTCAACCATACTAAGTTAACCACTTCAAAAAATTTAAACAGCAAAAAAAAGCTATCATCCAAGTACGCATTCAACATTCCAAAGTTATCACTTCTAAAATTTAACAAAGCAAAAATAATGTAATACCAGAAGGGTTATAAAATTACACCAGAAAACGGGATAGGAAAAAAAGAGGTGAATATGAAAGAAGTTGCCGAGTATTAAAAAGAAAAAGTAAAGATTAAAGAGCTTGCACAACGTCTGCCTATGTATTTATACGAAATAAGTTGAAGAAAAACGAAGGAAAAGTAGCTGAATGTGAAAACATTTGCAAGGAAGAAAATCACATCGAGATTGTAGATAAAAAGGTGCAGAGTGTGCATGGTAGATCAAATTGAGAGGCAGATAATAACTAGTCAATCAGAACGAACAAGTATATGAATGAAGGTGTACATTACAATTATCAAGAACATTTTGGTTCCATGCATCTCAAGCATTTATACATCATCTTGGTACCTGCCGTAGGCGTGTAAGCAGCTCAAAAATGTGTGCATAGTTATTCATCAATGTTCCACCTTTAACATAACTGCAACAAAACACAACAGGGAAAAATATAATTAAAGCTAAAATTGTCTTTTATCTCTTTTTAACCTTTTGGCAAGGTAAAAATAATTAAGGAAAAAATTCACGGTGACAAAGAGAAGAGAAGAGAGAAGAAAGGTAAGGAGAAGAAATGAGAAAGGAAGAAAAAGAAACAAACTGACAGAGAGCAGACACAATGAGAGAGAAAGAGAGAGGGGAGGGGGGATAAATGCAATCAGATGATAGCAATATTTCATGATCTAACACATTGGATGGGAAATGAAAGCACGCGATCTTAATCATCAATATTACAAGAAATGGAAGCAATATGTTCCAGAACATACTCCAGGAGAGTAGTCAACACATAAGACAAGAAGACAAAATCAATCAGCCAGCCTCATGATACAACATCAATAGGGAAACACTACATAAGGGTGACACCAAACTGAGGAACCACAGACAAACAAGAACGGTCACCAAGAAAGAGAAGGTTGGAATAGCATATACAGGATAGATAGCATACGTATTAAATTGTGCCTGGCTTTTATTGTACAATGACGTGTAGTAGTCTTCTTCTATGACATCCAAAGAATCTTTTCTCAAAGTAACCTGAAACCATATACAACCAATAAATAAGCTGGAAAGAGAATATCAGATTAAATCAGACTACATTACTGCCCGACAAAACTTACAATTTTAAGAGGAAGAGCAAGATCAGCAGCTCTTCCTTTTTTACTACGCCTTAGTAGGATGCTTTTTAGAATTTTATGCTTCAAAAGGAACATCGCATCTCTACCACTCCCATAACTTCCTTCACGTTTTATAGGTGTAGCAATGTACTAGAAAGAGAAGATGCATCAATCTCACCATATCAGCACTATATTTATTTTTGGCAATAATAGAGCCTCAAAAGTTTGAATAATCAAATTTGTAGCTTACTCTGTTCCACCAGCAAAAGTGCCGTACTGATTTGTGGGGGCATTGTGGGCACTCGGATGTAGAGCTGCAAGACAAAAGTTATCAAAGGATATACAATATAAAAGGTTTCAGACGACAATTGCCGAAGAGCAAAAGGAAGAACAGATAAATTATAAATTAAATTTAGAGCAGCATACTTCTTTAACCCTAGGGGGTAGGTACAAAGATAGGTGAAGCATTACTACCTATAGTCAAGTGTTCTGCAATCACAGTCCTTGCAAAAGTAAAATGAGTAGGGTACTATTTGTAGGAAACGGACCTGTGCAAAAGTAAAGCATTTAATTAATCTCATAACACAAACATTTGGAAGACAATAACCAGCAAAAGTTGAACTTACAAGTGAATACAATTCTCCAACAAGATTCTGAATCGGAGTACCACTTAAGGCCCACTTATAAGAAGATTTCAAACTAAGAGTAGCTTTTGTCGTGTTGCAGCGCCTATCTTTTACATAATGAGCCTGTATCAGATAAGTGAAATGAGTTGAAACATTGCAGACAAGATTTTGTATCACATGCAATTATGAAATTCTGAACGCAGTGAGATGATTGGGACAGGCACACACTACAAATCAAATACAAGTATACAACAGCATTCAGTAGGAACCGAGAGAACAGAATGTTCAGATTCATTACAAGAATAGAAGATAGAAATCAAACCAAAATTGCAGATAATATTTCACATGAGCAATTGAGCATAACCATGAGCATCAGGATATTTTCGTTCATACTGCTAATTAAATGTCAATGAGCTGAAACATCCTAGAGGTAGGTAGGTACATTCATCTATTTTACTCAGCAGTTACAATAGTGTTTCCGCAGACTGCATAAACCATACAGTACTTCACATTCTAAGTCCTTAAGATAGCACTACAGATATCAATGTTCCTCACTCTTAAGCATTTGTAAATAACTTGATCATCTGTGAGGAAACTACTAGTATTTATATCAAATGAATCATTAGGAAACTAACCATTTTCACTCTCATATAATACTAACAAATAAAAACTATGACATAATGGTAATTGAAGAAAGCAACAACATATACAAGTACACATATGCAAAGGCTTGACTTACCTCATCCAAGATGATGCGATCCCACTTCACTGAATGCAAAATTGACTTCCTCTGTGGCAAATCTTGATTTACACTGGATGGATTATCCATAGAACCATCATTTTTTCCTTCTTCTGCCATGCTACTACGTTTCATGTACTTCCTACGACCCGTTTTCTTCATATCAGTCTCCGGGGTAGAACCTTCTTCCTGCACATTCGTCTCTGATTCCATATAATCTGTTATCTGCAAATAAGTCTCTGACTCAGTAGAATCTGTTTGCTGCATCAACAATTCCCCGTCAAGTTTTAACTTCTTCCTCTGCTTCTTTGACTGCTTGGCAGTTTTAACACCATCTGGTCCACAATACCTCTTCTGGTGAATGGGCAACTTTTCTTCATAATATGCTTTGCCACACCACTTGCACTTTTGTTTTGGCTGCATGACATATTTCCTATATTCAGCCTCAACAGTGGAGTATGTGGTGATGACAAAATCATATTCTTCAATATCGTGGCTAAGTTTCCTTCTGTTGGAACCATGATACACAAGAATTTTGTTGCTACCTTCAATGGTGCATCGATTGATCTCAGTAACCCACTGAAGGACAGCAACCATAGGACATAAGATAAGAGTGCCTTTTACTGCTGAGAGTTCCTGCTTAGTACTGGATGAAGATGACAATAAACTAGATTTGCTAATTGTTTTCCCTAGTTCCCGTTTAGCAAGCACAAGTGCTATCGCTTGGATGGTCTTCCCCATTCCCATCTCATCAGCAAGAATACCCCCTTTGGATGAAGATTCTTCTTGCTTAAGTGCCCAAAACAACCACTCTTTCTGGTACCTGAACAATGGCACAATCATATCTGATGATGGCTCCGCCGTTTCACACAAAAACTCATTCTGATTATCCAAATCATCTGCGAAGTGTTTCACAAGCCATTTGTCATATGTTTCTTCCCAAGTCTCCCACATTAAAGTTGGTCTGTCCTCTTGTTTCTTCTTGCGGTCTTTTTTCCTTTCTTCTATCCTTGCCTTCAATGCACGATACTCCCACTCTTTTTCAGTAACTACATCCATTTGTTCTTGTTTCACCATATTGAAAACTTCTGCTGTGTGAACAACTAACCAAAAATAGAAACATTACATTACTAAACAGCAAAGTTGACAATGCCATGGGCAGAAAAAATGCACCGCAAATATAGCAGTTGTTAAATCCCCTGACTTCTTTGTATGTTTACTTCTTTATATTTTTTAATGCCCCGAGTGAATATTCAGGCTTCGCCACTGGACAATGCAAATCATACCATGTTTCATATACAGGATAACACTAGCCTCTAGGTGTCATGCATCACTCAAATAAAGGTCATGAGAACAACTATGTAAAAAAACTTGGGAAATTTCACTTAGGTTACACTGTATATTGAGGCTCTGCTGAGGCAAAATATCACTTAAGTTACACTGTATATTGAGGCTTAGCTGAGGCATTTGACCCCAAGCAAAAAAAATCCAGCCAGATAACAGTCTATCAAAGATATTATGGCAGAAAAAAATATACACTAGGAAACACAAATACCTTCCTCATTTAAGCTTGGATTGTGCATCGAATCTGCAGACATGTCTCTATGATTATACTTGTCAGAGCTCGGTAACTCTAATCACCTATTTTTTTTGCAATCGAAGAACAAAACCGTCAAAACCTTCGATACAAGTTCATAAAACTTGCTTAGAAACAGCTCATATCATACACACACAAAAAAAACATGAACGATGAGAGAATCTCAATTTGGCTCTTTTGTTCCAAAACTTCCTCTCGGACAATCACCGGACGAAATCATTACAGTCGGCGATAAAAATCGGGAAACACAAAAATTTATAATCAACTAGAACGACTGATCATACATTCCTATCATAAAACTAACTTTTAAACAACAAAAATTGTACATAAATTGGACGGAAAAAAAACACGGAGGAGGAGTTCTCGTTGTTTACCGGAAAACGAAGAGCTTCCGATTCTCCGGCGAGAGCGAGGGGCCAAACGCTCAGCAGCAGTTGTTTCACTTTCTCTAGAAACAGAGAGAAGAGGGAACTGAGAAGTTGAGTAGCGGGAAAAATCTTTTATAAGGGAGAGAAATAGTACTTGAGAATCGCAAACGTTTTTTTCCCCTATTGACACAAGGTACACCAGCTTATGCCTGATGTATAAGCTAAAACAGCAAACGATGGCAGCATGGTGGGACCCAATTAGAACTGTAGTATAATTGTGAGACTCATAATTTATGCATGTAAATAATGGTGCGAGTTGCGAAAATAACGCTTCCTCTGGCAAACAAAACTTCCATTCACCAAATGCTTATTTTTGAATACTCATTTTTCTTCTTTCTTGGGAATTTTACTTGTGTTAAATAAAATTAAAAAAATATTAATTAAAAAAATCAATTTTTTTTAGTGTTTTGACCAATGTTATATTCTCTATTTTTTTTAATTTTTTGTTTAACCGATCAACTTAAATTTGGCGTGTTCTATTCAGATTTACTTAACTATAAATAGTCTTGTATCCCCAAATTAACTTGACTTATTTGATAGGGTAATTAATACGATTGATAGCTTAGGTGAAAATTCTAGTAAAACACGTCAAATTTAGGGAGGTTTAAATAATCAGTCATTTATTTTTGGGTCAAAAGTTTTTGAATTTATATAACCAGTTCCGATATTATGTATAAACTAGATTATCTTGTCGCTCACCATTCTTTAAAAAGAAAACGTTCAAATATGTCATCTATAGGGGTGTTTAGGGGTCGGGTTGGATCGATTATTGATCAAAATTAATCTAATTTAATTGATTTTTAAATTATCAAAACCAAATATAATTCGGTTCGATTCGGTTATTCGGTCATTAACCATACACAAAATATAAAAAATGATTCATTCAAAAGAGAGAAAAGACAACAATTCATTCAAAACGAAAAATAATAGTTAGAATGATTAACATTACAGAACTTTCGATCATTGAATTTACTGTGAATAAATCTTCAAAATTCACCATTTTGACCTAGAAGGAAGAGACAATGACATTCCTAGTCTCACCAAGAATTGCGATAGATACTCATATACATGAAACAAATAAGATAAATGTTCTCATCATGGGCGATTTAGCTTTCATAAATAAATTATAAATAAAATTTGTTGAAAACATTTATAAGATATATAAAATTATTTATAGAAATAATATATTATGCATGTACAATAATAAAATATATGTATATAATTTATTAGTTTGGTTATTTCTTCGGGTTTTTTAAACAAAACCAAATACTATCGGTTTTTGAAAATATAAAACCAAACCAAAATCCAAATAACATCAATTTATTTAATCGGTTTGGTACGTTTTTTTATCTAAACCATGAACACTTTAGTCATCAACCTTTGAGAAAAAACTCATTTATGTCATTCGTTAAAATTTGACTCATAATGACATGGATAAGTACTTAATTTAATGAAAAATGGTATATAGTTGAACCAAACTTTTAACGGGTGACATTGACATAGATGAACCTTTTTTCAAAGTTTCCATGACATAGATGAACCTTTTTTCAAAGTTCGATGACATATCTGAGCCTTTTCCATTCATTAGATATAGCCTATGATTGAATGAAAGCAGAGACCAAAGCTGCAATATATATTAACTTAATTATGCTTGTTTGACATAGATATTAATTCAATGCAACGCATTTCATGTAAGTCTCAACTTACAATTTATGCAACATTAGAGGAGCACCATATTTGGGTTGCATAGTTATTACAGACTGTGGAGCATGAGTGTACGAAGGAGATAGTTCAAACGCAAAGCGTTGCAGAATCATAGCCATAGCCATCTTCGCTTCTATCATGGCGAAGTTCAGTCCAATGCATATCCTAGGTCCCGCGCCAAATGGGAAAAACGTCATTTGGCCCTTTGTTGCCTTTGAGATGCCTTCACTGAATCTCTCTGGCTTGAACTCTGTTGCATCTTCGCCCCATATTTCCTTGTCATGATGCACTAAAATTGTTGGTAAAGACAGCATCACTCCTGCTGGTAAAGTTAGTTCCCCTAGCTTTGTTTTAGTTGTAATGGTTCGACCAAGTGCACTAGCCGGTGAATATAGCCTTAACGACTCGTGCAAAATCATTGTCACCTATTGTTAAAATGAGTTCAGCATTGAATTAGCATAGTAATAAGGAAATCAAGAACATAGAACCAAAGGCTGATGGAGCCTATGTCGAACGGGTTCAAATGAATCTAATATTTTCGACAAACGATATAAACACACACATACTCACTATTTGATTGGGCATGGAGTTAAATAGAAAAAAAGATTTTTAAAACTTGTGATCATAAACATTCCATGATATTTCTATGGCCATAAAAGTGTTCCATCAAGAGTAATTGGAAAGTTAAAGATTAAATGTGTCATTCTTTTCTGAACAAACTAAAAGAAAAGACCTTCACACAAAATAGAACAAAGGGAGAGTGTATAACAATGAGTTCAATGCAAAGAACCTAAGTTTAAATCCTTAATCCGACGCTAAATAAAAGTAACACCATGTGTTGCGGAGATATGGAAATTAAAAGGAAGGCAAACAAGCTAAAATAACTTACAACTTTCAAGCGAATTAATCCATCAAATTCTGGCATGCCATCTCCAAACACTTGCAAAACCTCTTCTCTAGCACGAACTTGCCAGTCTGGATGCCTGCTTAACAAAATCATAGTCCATACAAGCCATACAGAGGTTGTCTCTTGTCCAGCAACATAGAACAACTTACACTCCTCAATAACCTCTTTTATAGTCATACCAAAATTCTTGTTACCGTGTTGCTCGATTTCTTTAAAGTTGGATTCCAACAATATGCCTAATAAGTCATCAGTATTGGCCTCCCCTGCTTTCATCCCCTTCACTCTTTTTATCAATAATTCCCCTAATTGTTGCTTGAACTTCTCTCTCAATCTCCTTCATCCTTCTGTTTCTCTTAATTGGAAAGAACCTACATTATTTTAACACAACAAAACATGTATATCATCATCAAATAATCACTATTTTAAACTTCGTTTCCTGTTATATTTGGATATAGATACAGGGAAGAAGGGTTTAAGTTATATACACGCGTAAATAGTTTTTACTCTATCAATGTATTTTAACTTGTCATTGAAGGCGCTATAGAAACATCAAACATAGGTATTAGCGGCGTACAGATTCCACAAAAACTTGTCGATGATCCTATTTAAGGATGGATTAGCAACCATTACCAAAAAATATGTTAGCTAGGGACCATTTAGCAACAGATTAAATATGAACTTTGTAATACATACACTATGGAAAAACGACGTCGTATTACCTCCATCCCGGAATATATAAGGTGCGAGAAACTTCAATGACATGCTCAGCTTGTTCTTTTTGAAGCTCAAATATCTTTCGACCTTCTTCATAGTTGCTTCCAAAGGCTGTGCGAGAAATAACATCACTAGTCAATCTTTGAAGGTAAGGCCATATATCGAGTTCGGTGGATGATTCTTTCATTGAGACAGCCTCCTCCCATTGACTCACCATTTCACTGCAGCTCAAATGAACTGCGTGAAGCATATCCTACACATTTTCAAACAACTCATTAATACAAATTAAACCAACTGCATCTTGTAGAAATATTGTCTCCTAAAAAAACTTTGGCCATATTTGCAAGCTAGAGGGAAAACAAAATGAAAGCAGAGTCGATATCATAATTCATAAATTTGTGATAAATGGAGAGTTACTCAAACGGTAAGCACCCCTCACCTCTAACCTAGGATTGTGGGTTCGACTCACCAAAGGAACGAAAAGGAGGGGAGCTTATAGAGGGGGGTAATGATATCGTGAATTTGTGATGATCAATACAAGTGAAGTAATTTTTGTTTATACTGTTATGGAGATGAGGTTTTTTGTTGCATATTGTGTGACTATCTTATTCAAAAGCTTAAACTGTTAATAATTGAACACACCAAGAAACCAAGGAAATTCAACATCTACTATACATACGTAAAAATAAACAAATTTAACATTTCAACAAAGGGGATCCAAATGAACCCCTTCTGCCCCCCTAGCTTCGGCCCTACGTGAAAATATATTATGCTTTTGGGAGGGAGAGGAATGAAAAAATACCTTTATCTTCTCCATATGGAAAGCAGGATTGAGAATTTTCCTATGCTTTGCCCATTTATCCTCTTCATAGCTTAGAATTCCTTGTGCCAGCAACCTAATCAGTGGAGTTGATTTTGGCTTTTGATAGAGAGCATGTTTGTTAAACACATCCCTTATTACCTCAGGGTTCCCAACAATTACCAAAGGCTTTGGCCCAATCCATATAAAACAGTTTTTACCTGTAAAATATTGCAAGTCCAATAATTCTTAGCTCAACTTTTCTTACTTTCCACAAGTATAGAAAGATGCAGAGTTAGAATTTGAAATTTATAGCTAGATTCTCGTAATACTTGTTGGATTTGAAACTAAATGTAGCTGAGTCATTGGATCATGTTGTGGGCAGGTAAGCACTCCTCTATCCTTACCTCGCGTTTGGTCATAGATTTTGGATCAAAACTTTTGAAAAATTATCTGTTTGACCATAGATTTGAAACAAACTTTGAAAATCTATGTCCAAGTTCCAAAAACTGGTGGAAAAGTTTCACTTTCAGTCACAAAATATCAACAATTTCCGAGTAAAACAACTTGAAGTTCAAAAAATCATAACTTAAAAAACTGAATTCTCAAGCTTCAACTTCAAAATCTATGGTCAAACAAGAGCTTAATCAAAGATCTCGAGTTTGGGCTTTGAAATGAAAGTACACTTTACTCCAGATGTGAATTCGAACTAATCAACCCTAAAACAGATGCATGAGAAAACCACATGAAAAGAAAACAAAAAATTACCGTATTTTTTGATTGTTTGAACGAAATAAGGGAGAATTCTGGGTGTTAAGTCATCATCAGAGACATTCAATGGTTTGGACTCAGCATCTTCAATGCTTTTAGACAGCTCTTTGATGTCTCCATAAATCAATTTGTAAGAGTTCCCTTTGAGACCTTGTTTTCTAAGGCATTTCTCCAATTTCCTTGGCCTAAAACCATGCCCAGTCCAACAACCTCCATGCATATATTACAAAGGTAATTGCTAATAAAAATAAGGCTAAGAAATAGTAAGCAAGAATCTCCATTACTTTATGTTTCCTTCCCCCTATAAGGAATTCAATGTGTTATATATAATATTGTGTTTGAAGTTTTAATACTCCCTCTTGTGAAAAATTAAAATTGACTTTTTGAAGGTACAAAAAATATCTTTGATATTTGGTAGAACTCTCTAGAATTTTGTAGAGTTTGA
The DNA here is from genome assembly GCF_000226075.1 of Solanum tuberosum. NCBI lineage: Eukaryota > Viridiplantae > Streptophyta > Magnoliopsida > Solanales > Solanaceae > Solanum > Solanum tuberosum. Next base: position 352,271 of record NW_006239378.1, on the reverse strand, counting down.
TATTTTACTTAAGAAAACTTTAGATGTTCGAGATAATTAGATATTTATAGTAAAGTATAGAAATATCTAGATTTTTGTTACATAGTTAGAAGATAAAGATATCTAGATATTTCTTGTAGATGTATCTAGAATAATTTCTAGAAGCATCCCTATACAATATAAATATTTATTGTAGAGTAACTCAACCCAAATCAATTAATCTTCGTCCATAATAAAGTTCTCCTATCCAAAATAGTACTCTCTTCTTTTTAACTTCCTTTTCCTTAGTTGAATTTTCTGATCTTAGTTAACGATTTTGGGCTAGCAGAAGATTTTCCGGTTATAGATTTCTTCTGCTATTCTCTACACCTCTGTCCACTTTATTTTTTATGTTGCGCTTTTCGAAAGTTAATTTGACTAATTTTCAAAGTTAAATTAGATTACAAGGGTGTTTGAATTGACTTAACAGTTGATCAAACCTACTTTTAAGTCCGTTTTTGACTTAGTGTTTGACAAATATAAAAATAACTTAAAATAAGTAAAAACAAAATGACTTAAAATAAGTTAGGAAGTGTTTGACAATATTAAAAATAACTTAAAATAAGTTTAAAATGAATTAAAACTTCCATTCACCAAATGCTTATTTTTGAATACTCATTTTTCTTCTTTTTTTAAAGGAATTTTATCGCGTTAAATAAATTTTTAAAAAATATTAATTAAAAAAACTTCAACTTTTAGTGTTTGACCAATGTTATATTCTCTATTTACTTTTTTTTTTTGACCGATGAACTTAAATTTGGTGTGTTCTAATCAGATTTGCTTAACTATAAATAGTCTTAACTATCCCCGAATTGACTTGACTTATTTGACAGGGTAATTAATATGATTGATAGCTTAGGTGAAAATCTTAATAAAACACGTCAAATTTAGGGAGGTTTAGATAATCCGTCATTTATTTTTGGATCAAAAGTTCTTGAATTTATATAATCAGTTCCGACTTTATGTATAAACTAGATTATCTTGTAGCTCACCATTCTTTAAAGAGAAAATGTTCAAATATGTCATCTATAAGGGTGTTTACGAGTCAGGTTGGATCGATTATTGATCAAAATCAAATTAATTTAATCAATTTTTCAATTGGAAAAATGACTTAAATACACAATTTATTTTACTATATTTTCTAAAATTCCCAATCATCTGAAAAAATTACAAAAATCTCTACTTTACGTGATGTATCAGTCGGATACATCACTTTATGCAATGTACTGATCGGATACATCACTTTACGCGATGTATCGGTCGGATACATCACTTTGCGATGTATCAGAACGTACGCGATGTCTCAAGATGTTACTTTATGTGACGTGTCAGTTGGATACATCACTTTACGCGATGTATTGAACGGATACATCACTTTGCGCGATGTATCGATCAGTACATCACTTTACGCTATGTATCGGGACGTATGTGATATATTTGATGTGTTTGGAAAGGGATGTATCCAAAATCAGAATGTGATGTATCGGGACATTTTGGGATGTATTTGAATTCCATCAAATTTAAGGAATTTTTGTAATTTGAAAAAGAGTAGGGATAATCAGGGGCGAACGTAGAATATACTTAGGGATTCATTCGAATCCCCTTCGGCGGAAAATATTACTATTTATACATGGTTAAAATTATTTTTTAGGTATGTATAATAGATGTCGAACCCCCTTCCATTAGTTCGTGTGTTTACTTTTCAGATTTTGAACCCTCTTATTAAAAATTCTCGCTCCGCCACTGGGGATAATATTTAATTAGCTCTTAACAATATGAGATTTGTGTAAAATTTACTCAATTGGAAAAACCAAATACAATATACATTTATCGGTTTGTTTTATCGGTTTCGGTTTGATTCGTTTATTAGGTCATTAACCATACACAAATTTTTAAAAATGATTCATTCAAAAGAGGGAAAACAAACAACAATTTATTCAAAACGAAAAATAGTTAGAATGATGAACATTACAGAGCTTTCGATCACTGAATTTAATGTGAATAAAGCTTCAAAATTCATCATTTTGACCTAGAAGGAAGAGACAATGACATTCCTAGTCCCACCAAGAATTGCAATAAATACTCATATACATGATACCAATAATATAAATGTTCTCATCTTGGACAATTTAGCTTTCATAAATAAATTATAAATAAAATTTGTTGAAAACATTTATAAGATATTTAAAATTATTTATAAAAATATTATATTATGCATATATAATACTCCCTCCGTCCCATTTTATGTGGCACAATTTTCTTTTTGGTCAGTCCCAAAAAGAATGTCACATTTCCTTATATGATAAGTATTTAAAGGTACAATTCCTTTTTTACCCTTATTGGTCCCACTTAATCTTAAAGATAGTACTCCAATACATTTATGAAGAGAGAGAAAAGTGAGTCTACTTTTTAATATGACTATTTTTTGAAGGGGCAATTTGGTAAACATTTCAAAGTCTTTATTTATTTCTTAAACTCCGTGCCCGGTCAAATGTTGCCACATAAAATGGGACGGAGGGAGTAATAAAATATATGTATATAATTTATCAGTTCGGTTATTTTTTCGAGTTTTTAAACATAATCAAAATCAAATCAAATACTATCGGTTTTTAAAAATCTAAAACAAAACCAAACCAAATCCAAATAAAACCAATTTATTTTATTGATTTGGTTCAAATTCTTTTGGTTTGGATTGGTTTTTATCTAAACCATGAACATCCCATTCCCTGGTCATGAACCTTTGAGAAAAAAGACTCATTTATGTCATTTGTTAAAAAAATGGCTCATAATGGCATGAATATTGGATAGGTACTTAATTTAACAAAAATGACATAATTGAGTCAAGCTTTTAACGGATGATATAGATAAACCTTTTATCAAAGTTCAATGACATATTTGAGCCATTTCCATTCTTTAGATATAGCAGGGACCAAAGCTGCAATACATATAAACTTAATAATGCTTGTTTGACATAGTTATTACTTCAATGTAAGACATTTCATGTAAGTCTCAACTTACAATCTATGCAACACTAGAGGAGCACCATATTTGGGTTGCATAGTTATTACAGACTGTGGAGCATGAGTGTACGAAGGAGAGAGTTCAAACGCAAAGCGTTGCAGAATCATAGTCATAGCCATCTTCGCTTCTATCATTGCGAAGTTCAGTCCAATGCATATCCTAGGTCCCGCGCCAAATGGGAAAAACGTCATTTGGCCCTTTGTTGCCTTTGAAATGCCTTCACTGAATCTCTCTGGCTTGAACTCTGTTGCATCATTGCCCCATATTTCCTTGTCATGATGCACTAAAATTGTTGGCAAAGACAGCATCACTCCTGCCGGTAAAGTTAGTTCCCCTAGCTTCATTTTAGTTGTAATGGTTCGACCAAGTGCACTAGCCGGTGGATATAGCCTTAACGACTCGTGCAAAATCATTGTCACCTATTGTTAAAATGAGTTCAGCACTGAATTAGCATAGTAATAATTAGGAAATCAAGAACATAGAACAAGATGTTGATAGAGCCTATTTTGAACGGGTTCAGATGAATCTAATATTTTCCACAAACGATATAAGCATACACATACTCATTGTTTGATTGAGCACAAAATTAAATAGAAAAGAATACTAGCTTCTAATACTTGTGATCTTAAACATTTCATGATATTTCTTTGGCTATAAAAGTGTTAAGGGTAAATGGAAAGTTGAAGATTAAATTATTTACAAATAGAAATGTGTCATTCTTTCCGAAACAAACTAAAAGAAAAGAGAGTCACACGAAATGGAACAGCGGGAGAGTGTGTATAAATTCTTAACATGTAAATTTCAAAAGTAAAATGAGTTCAATGTTAAGAAAGTAAACTTTAAACTCATCAAGTTTAAATCCTTAATCTACCAGTAAAGAAGCTAAAATAACTTACAACTTTCAAGCGATTTAATCCATCAAAGTCTGGCATGCCATCTCCAAAGACTTGCAAAACCTCTTCTCTAGCGCGAACTTGCCAGTCTGGATGCCTGCTTAACAAAATCATAGTCCATACAAGCAATACAGAGGTTGTCTCTTGTCCAGCAAAAAAGAAAACCTTACACTCCTCAATAACCTCTTTTATAGTCATACCAAAATTTTTGTTACCGTGTTGCTCGATTTCTTTAAAGTTGGATTCCAACAATATGCCTAATAAGTCATCAGTATTGGCCTTCCCTGCTTTCATTCCCTTCACTCTTTTTATCAATAATTCCCCTAATTGTTGCTTGAACTTCTCTCTCAATCTCCTTCATCCTTCTATTTCTCTTGGTTGGCAAAAACCTACATTAGTTTAACACACAAAAAGATGTATATCATCATCATATTATCACTATTATAAACTTCTTTTCCTGTTATATTTGGATATAGATATGGGAAAGAAGGGTTTAAGTTATATACACGTGTAAAGAGTTTTACTTTATCAATGTATTTTTAACTTGTCAGTGCAGGCACTATAGAAACATAGGAATTAGCTGTGTACAACATCCACAAAAAACTTGTCGATGATCCTTTTAAAGACGGATTAGCAACCATTACTTAAAAATATGTTAGCTAGCAAGGGACCATTTAGCAACTAATTAGTGATGAACTTTGTAATACATAACTTAAACTATGGAAAAACGACGTTGTATTACCTCGATCCCGGAATGTATAAGGTGCGAAAAACTTCATTGACATGCTCAGCTTGTTCTTTTTGAAGCTCAAATATCTTTCGACCTTCTTCATAGTTGCTCCCAAAGGCTGTGCGAGAAATTACATCACTAGTCAATCTTTGAAGGTAAGGCCATATATCGAGTTCGGTGGACGATTCTTTCATTGAGACAGCCTCCTCCCATTGGCTCACCATTTCACTGCAGCTCAAATAAACTACTTGAAGCATATCCTACAAATTTGTAAACCATTCATTAATACAAATTAAATCAACTGGATCTTGTAAAAATATCATCTCCTCAAAAAGGTTTAGTCCATATTTGCAAGATAAGAGAGAAAACAGAATGATATCGTGAATTTGTGATAAATGGAGAGTTGCTCGGACGATAGGATTGTGGGTTCAAGTTACAAAAGGAGCAAAAAGGAGGGGAGCTTCTAGGGGGGAAAATGATATCGTGAATTTGTGATGATCAATACAAGTGAAGTAATTTTTGTTTATACTGTCATGGAGATGAGTTTTTTGTTGCATTGTGTGACTATCTTATTTAAAAGATTAAAATGTTAATAATTGAGCAGACCAAGAAACCAAGGGAATTCAGCATCTATTATACATACGTAAAAATAAACAAATTTAGCATTTCAACAAAGGGGATTCAAATGAACCCCTTCTGCCCTCCTAGCTTCACCCCTGCATGAGAATATAGTATGCTTTTGGGAGGGAGAGGGATGAAAAAAATACCTTTATCTTCTCCAAATGGAAAGCAGGATTGAGAATTTTCCTGTGCTTTGCCCATTTGGCCTCTTCATAGCTTACAATTCCTTGTGCCAACAACTTGGTCAGGGGAGTTGCTTTTTGCTTTTGATAGAGAGCATGCTTGTTAAATACATCCTTTATTATCTCAGGGTCCCCTACAAATACCAAAGGCTTTGGCCCAATCCATATAAAGCAGTTTTTACCTGTAAAATATTGCAAGTCAAAATTCTTAGCTCAACATTTCTTACTTTCCACAAGTATAGAAAGATGCAGAGTTAGAATTTGAAATTTATAGCTAGATTCTCGTTATACCTGTTGGATTTGAAAACAAATATGTATGCATATTTAATAAATTTCATATTATAAATATATGGTCCAAGCAAAAGTAACTAGTTTATCCGAACTAGTACTTGATACTATAGCCGAGTCATTGGATCATGTTGTTATGGGCGGGTAAGCTCCCCTCTATCCTTACCTCGTGTTTGGTCATAGATTTTGGATCAAAACTTTTGAAAAATTATCTTCAAATATCTGTTTGACCATAGATTTGAAACAAACTTTGAAAATCTATCTCCAAGTTCCAAAAACTGGTGGAAAAATTTCACTTTCACTCACAAAACTTCAAAAATTTCCAAGTAAAACAACTTTAAGTTCAAAAAATCATAACTTCAAAAACTCAATTCTCAAACTTCAACTTCAAAAAATCTATGGTCAAACAAGTGCTTAATCAAAGATATCGAGTTCAAGCTTTGAAATAAAGTACACTTCACTCCATATGTGAATTCGAACTAATCAAAGACTAAAACAGATGAAAAGAAAACAAAAAATTACCGTATTTCTTGATTGTTTGAACGAAATAAGGGAGAATTCTGGGTGCTAAGTCATCATCAGAGACATTCAATGGTTTGGATTCAGCATCTTCAATGCTTTTAGACTGCTCTTTGATGTCTCCAAAAATCAATTTGTAAGAGTTCCCTTTGAGACCTTGTTTTCTAAGGCATTTCTCCAATTTCCTTGGCCTACACCATGCCCAGTCCAACAACCTCCATGCATATATTACAAAAGTAATTGCTAATAAAAATAAGGCTAAGAAATAGTAAGCAAGAATCTCCATTACTTTATGTTTCCTTCCCCTATAAGGAATTTAATGTGTTATATATATATACCGTGTGAAGTTTTAACTCTCTCTGTCCACTTTTGTTTGTCTTGTTGTGCTTTTCAAAAGTCAATTCTGACTAATTTTCAAAGTTGAATTAGATTACAAAGGTGTTTGAATTGACTCAAAAGTTAGTCAAACCTATATTCAAGTCAATTTTTTACTTCTAGAATTGTTTGACAAATATAAAAATAACTTAAAATAAGTCAAAAAAAAAGATTTAACATAAGTTAGTAAGTGTTTGACAAGGTTAAAAATAACTTAAAATAAGTTTAAAATGACTCAAAACTTACATTCACCAAATGCTTATTTTTGAATACCTTTTTATTTTTTGGTGGCCTTTTATTAAACATAAAAAATATCAATAGGGATAAGTGCAAGCAAGGGGACCTAGGCCTTATCTTACTAATCCTAATACTAATGTCTATTACCTAACAAGCATGAAGAAAATAAGAGCTGGAGAGAACTAAGTATTTTCTAATCACCACAGAGTTTGTAATACACTCCATGATGATATTACAAACGAGGATGCTTAAATAATGTAAAACTATGTCAATCAAGAAGAAAGTTGAGTTCTCAGCCTCAAACTTTCTATTACAAACGCATGAATTAAAAAAGATTGATTGCCCATCAAAAGTAACTTAAAGTATTTTTCTCTTGTCTTTTTCTTCAAACCTATCCAACAACACTTGATAATTCGTACTTTTTTTATGGATTTATTGGATCTTGTTGAACCTATTGATACTGTCAAATGGTTCTGCTTTGCCTGTCGCATCGGTAGGTGCCTTGGAACAACTGCTCAGTCATTTTTACCGTCCCAACTATGTTGCCTTCCATGTGTCTTCTTTTTGCTTTTGTTGCTTCCACTTCTTTGTTTCCTAGGTGATGTATCTCCTTCCCTAGCTACTCTATCAAAGCATATGTCCAGCATATCTTCCTCATCTTCATCAAGAGAATCCTCGCCCAAATCAAGCATATTGTCTTCCTCATCTTCATCAAGAGAATCCTTGCCCAAATCAATTGTATTTGACACTAAGGACCTTGACTCATTCTTCTTTGCAATCACACATTTAGGCACAAATACGGGAGCTTCTGGACTTAATCTTCTATTCAAAGTAGGTGGTGAGACATGTTTTTCTTGGATCAAATCGTTGTCATTCTCTGTTAACTTTACTTGCTTTCTAATGGTCTTCGATAAAGCATCAAAGCTATTCGAACATAATAGGTCTCTTGAGGCATTACTAATATCTTGCCTCTTCTCACTGTCATGAAAACTTTCAGTCGCACCTTTTTCACTACATGGAGAATTATTTTGACTTGTCGGGGAAAGGCTCTGATTACTAGTTGAATTTTTGTGTGCAACCAGTGTCCAATTTTTAGTTGCATTCTTGGTTTCAACTTGCAAAACATGTTGCCCAGAATTTTCAGCATCTTCAACATCAGATGTATCCATTAGTTTGTGTCCTGAATCCATTATTTTTTGGCCTGAACCAACTTGCGGCGCATCCACCCCAACTCTTGGCATTCCCCCTTTGTATTCGGTAGTTGTTTGAACACCAATATTACTTGTAACAACATCCATTGAGTGTGCACGATTTTGCTCAGAAGTGACAACAACCAACTATCGATCTAAAGAAGTAGCTTTACTTTGATCGACATCTACCTTTCTTTTTTCATTTAGTATTTCTCTCGCATCACCTTGATACTTTTCACTATCAATAGTACCTTTTGAAGCAACTTCAATGATATCATCAATTTGTTTGTTATTTTGATTTCTTTTCGAGATCAAATGACAACTATCTTAATCATGACCTTGGTGCTTACAATAATTGCAATACAAAAGTAGATTATCATATACAATCTCCTGAAAAACCTCGATCAACTTACGAAATTTTCCATCCACAAATTGCAATCTTATACGATTTGAAAGCTTTTCCATTAGATCAAGTATAACCTTAACCCTAGCTGTGCTAGGTCTTGACTGGATTTGAGTAGCTTTATCTATAGCTATTGGTTTCCCAACTGCCGATGCTATAGACAGTAGAGACTTCTTTGCAAACAAATCTGGAGATAAGTTCGGTAAAGAAATTCAAACCATAGCTAACGTCGTTTCCTCCTTAGGATTACACTACTAAAAAAATAGTGAATACCGACCTACAAATATTGACCTCCGGAGGTCGGTATTCCTTGAAATACCGACCTAAACCTGACATCCCAGCTTAGGTCGGAAAAAGCTTGGTTGCTATCCAATAGAGGTCGGTATTTACTAACCTCTCGAGGTCAGTTTTAATTTTGAGTTGAAAAATTCATTATTTTATTTTCCGACTTCCTGAGGTCACTTTTATATATTTCTTTATTTTTTATTTTTATTATTTCTGACTTCCTGAGGTCAAAATATTTATTTCTCATATTTTGGAATACCGACATCCGGATGTCGGTATTTGTTATTTTTTTTTTAATTTAATATTTTCGACTTCTGGAAGTCGGTATATTTTAATTTTATTTTTTCTTAATTTTTAAATTCTGACCTCTGGAGGTCGGTATTTTTATTTTTCATTTTTGAGATTTTGACCTCCGGAGTTCGCTATTCTTATTTTTTTATTTTTGAGATTCTGATCTCCGGAGGTCGGTATTTTAATTTTTGTATTTTTGAAATTCTGACCTCCGGAGGTCGGTATTTTTATTTTTTTATTTTTGGAATTCTGACCTCTGGAGGTCGGTATTTTTATTTATTATTTTTAAAATTCTGACCTCCGGAGGTTGGTATTTTTAGTTTTTATTTTTGAGATTCTGACCTCTGGAGGTTGGTTTTCTGCTACAAAACTTGCAGCAAATTGCTGCAATTTAATTGCCCACCTGCATATTTATACCAAAACAACCCAAAGAATTCCAAATAAACTTCATCCAACCAAAACAACACAATATTTTCAACATATACATTAAACTATTTCAAAATAAACTTCATCCAACTTCAAAATAAACTAAAATACGATCAAACTAAATTCCAAAAATATAGAAGTCTAAAATGTCAAATAGATACAACTACTCTTCATCACCCTCACTCTCCTTATCAGACTTATCATTCTCATCACCCTCTTGATCAGATCCATCACTGCTGGCCAGACATGGAGGAAGAATATTTTCTGATTCAAAAAGAAAAGTTAGTTGGGCCCGAAGCGTTGCATACCTCTTGTTTTCTACCTCCTTTGTTGCCGCAATCTCCGCCTCTCTCTTTCTTATCTCTTCTTCTCTCTTTCTTCTCTCTTTTCTATCTTTCGGCTACAGCAGCAAGCTCGAAATTGAGATAAGCTATCTTACTCTCCATTGTGGATATTGTCTCTCTATCCCCGCCATCGAAGCTTGAGGATGATGATATTACCTCTCTATCCCCGCCATCGAAGCTATCTTACTCTCCGTTGCAGATATTGTCCCTCTTTCTGGAATCATACCCGCTCGACCATGATTGTTTCTATTATACATCCAACTGCGATCAGGATCCATCTACACAAACAATAATGATATTTTTAATTCCAATAGATAAATAACATTTGAACTTATTTAAACAACTTAACAACTTTAACTAGTTTAGCTTTCACTTAATACAACACTAAATCCA
>NW_006239378.1:338503-342038 GCF_000226075.1 Solanum tuberosum | reverse complement strand
TAACTTTAACTAGTTTAGTATTGACTTAATTCAAACAACTAAATCCACCAATTAACTAAATCAATAGGATCAACTAGTGTTGGTACTTATGCTTAACAAATATATTATTTCTAAATTTAAAGCTAAGTGTCAACACTAGATGGACACAAATCGATCTTGCAAGAAAATCAATTTTGTCATCAATAGGATCAACTAGTGTTGGTACTTATGCTTAACAAATATATTATTTCTAAATTTAAAGCTAAGTGTCAACACTAGATGGACACAAATCGATCTTGCAAGAAAATCAATTTTGTCATCAATAGGATCAATTAGTGTTGGTACTTATGCTTAACAAATATATTATTTCTAAATTTAAAGCTAAGTGTCAACACTAGATGGACACATATCGATCTTGCAAGAAAATCAATTTTGTCATCAATAGGATCAACTGGTTTTGGTACTTATGCTTAACAAACACTCGATGGACACAAAAAAATTATCACAAAATTAAAGCTAAGTATCAATACTAGATGGACACAAACACATTATAGAAAACAATTGTACTTGAACTTTAGAAATTTAGAAGCACCAAACCTTATCTCCTACTTTGATTAAAGAAGCAGTATAGTCTTGTATCAACTTTTTTAGATGTTGAGCTTCCTCAGTTGCCTAGCACGAAAAGAAACAAAAGTTAATCAGCTCATTGAAACTTTACTTTCTAGCAGGTTCTCTACTAGACTTTTATCGTATTATCTAAAAGGTGTATGCGGTTTGCTGCATATTATTTATGAAGCTCTCCATTGACCATTCAATCAACCCCTTTTCATCTATCATCTAAGTAGTTCACTGTAAGCTGTCAAACTTATTAAATTCTACCTTCACCCCTAAACTTCTTGGAGTAAAAATTTGTTTTCTTGGTGAGTGTTGCTGGTTCGGTATGTGTGTGTGTGTTCGGCTAACATTAAGACAAATAAGAGCGCAAGCAAATTCTGGAAAAACATAGGAACCTTAGATGGTGAAATATAAATTAAACTAAGTATATTAGTATTCTAATTTTGAGATACTTTAACTAAATGGAAACAAAAGTGATCTATTATGGAGGTTCTAAAAATTCTAAAAATTCACCTTGAGTAAGAAGGTTAGGGATGGTGGCGCGATGGGGGTGAGTCGGGGATGGGCGTCAATGGGGGTGAGTCGGGGGTGGGAGCCGATGAGAGAGAAGTGAGAGAGGAGTGAGGGTTTTGATATTATCATTCTTTTTTAAACAGAATTGTTTAATTTACCAACCACGGGATGTTGGTATTTTTTAAAATAATTATCTATATTTAAAAATATTTAATAAATACCGACATTGTGAAGTCGATATTATTTAAATAAAATAATAATTTAAATATACCGACCTCTTTAGGTCGGTATTTATTAATTTATGTTAATATAAACTCACCTCTTGAGGTTGATTTTATTAATTAAAATTACATATATATATATATATATATAATTTAACTACACATCAACATATATATAAGTTTAATTTAATTTATCGATCAAGTTAATTTTATAAATTTAAATTATATATCTCCTAATTATATAAATTTAATTTTATTAATCAACAAAATTTTATCAATATCAAATTTAATATATAAATCTCCTTGAATTGATCATCGGTATTTCTTTAATTGATAATGTATTTCATATCTGAACCACTAGTATATAAGACTTGATTTGTTAAACTACTCGAGGAGTATATAATTAATCAACTTTTTTTATACTCCGATGAAGTATCCTTTACATGTCATCATAATTAGGAGGTGATCACTACACTTGACATCCATTCAAGATCAAACATATATAATAATACTATCTCGCATTTCATACTCGAATGGATTATATGTTAGCTCTTCACCTCTACATCATGACATGAGATATTAAGTTCATGATTAGACGACAGACTGGTAGAATTTATACATTACTCTAGAAATATAAGTATAATTATATCCTAATCATATCAAACGTAGTTTCATACTCTAAATATGGATTATAAATATTTTTTTATTTATTCCACGAATTCTAACTTTTTATTTATAAAAGTATACAAAATTGTTACACTTTTTGAACAATTAATTGTAGGTGTAAAATGAAATTTTAGTATTATGCACAATAGCAAAATTATGATTAATAAGAATATTTTAAACAAACAGACCTCTGGATGTCACTTTTATTAAAAGTACTTAGATTTAATAAAAAATACCGACCTCATGAGGTCGGTATTGTAACACCCCAGAAATTTTTTGAGCTAAGACTTGGACCATCCTTCGTTGTGAGTAGGATTTTACTGAGGAATTAAAATTTATCAAGTGTTAAGTTTGCTAGATGTAGCACCTTGTGTTCGAAAAAGAACTAAATTGGAAATAGCAAAATCTGAAATTTTGCAAGTTAAGCTAAGTATGAGTTTTGGGTTGACTTCAAACGACCATAACTCCTAGCTTAGGATGATTTAGGTGTTCTACCAGATACCGTAGGAAATATATTTGAGTTATATTTCTAACGCCGCCGAGTTTGCTAAGTTTCGAGGTGGGATGAGTGAGATATGGCCTTTTGAAGACAGGCTGTCCAATTAAGGAAATTTAGCCGAAAATAGAGAGGGGTATTTTGGTCTTTTCCTTACCCAATCAGATTTAATTCGTTTTTAGTAATATTTTAAGGGTATAATCCTATTAGGTTCAGTTTTATAATCCTAAAAATTAGCCTAGGGTTTTAGTTGAGAGTTCAAGAAGAGAAAAGAAGAGAGAAGAGGAGAAAAAAGGAGAGGATCAAGCGTTCGTCGAGATTCTTGCGTGTTGTAGCGGATTTTCGCCATGGGTTTGATCCCTAAGAGGTATGTAAGCTTCCATAGTGTTGGGTTTGTTCACCCACACGCCAAACATGTTATTTTTAGTGCAAATTTCATTCTTGAAGTTGAAAGATTTGAGTTCTTGATGAGTTCTTGATAGGTGTTCTTGAAGTTCATTCTAAATCTTGTTGTGTTGTGTTTTGGATGATTTCTTGAGATCAAAGTGAGTGTTTTAAAGGGGATGTATTGAGTAGATTAGAGTGTATTTATGTTAAGTAATCAATTCTAAGTGATTGGGGAAGAAACCGTTCGATTCTAGGCGAGTTAGGGTGAGAAAACGAGCAAGAAAAATTCGTCGATTTTCTGGGTTGGGGCTTGGCGCGATGCGCCAGCCAGAGCACCCCAAACCCTCCTCTGAAGTTTAGGAACTGGCGCCCCGCGCCACCCTTAGGGCCAGGGTCGCCTGCCCTCCTCCAGTTTGTTGTCGGTTGCCCCGTTTGAGTTCGTTTAAAGTGCACCTTCACTCCTTTTCGATTCTAACTACTCTAAGCTACTTCTAAACACCTAAAAGCATTCCTAACATGATCATAACCTTGAATTCATAAATCAAATTCAAGGTAGAGTTGAGAGTCAAGTTTGAGAGTTCTTTCAAACCTTTTGATAAGGTCCCTTAGAATCTTTTGAGGAGTCTTCTACAATTATTAGTAACTTGTTTCAAGACTC
>NW_006239378.1:336467-337882 GCF_000226075.1 Solanum tuberosum | reverse complement strand
TTCCAAGAGAGCTTTTAAGCTAAGTTTTTGAGTAATTATCTCAAACTAAAGAAAGAGTTTGTTTTTAGAAATATATGAGCTAAGTATATTTTGGGAGTAGTATTGAGCACTGATATGGTGATGCGAGTTCATATTAACTCAAGTCTCCATAAACCATGTAGCCATCATGGGTAGAAAAGGGTCATACTTTTTAGATGAATCCTTTTCGCATAGACTAGTGGATCCACTTAGTGAGTAAGGTTTATATGACGGCAAAGTATATGACAGTTCTGGCAGCGTGGGAAAGACGTTGTATCACCACTTAGGCTCATAGTGGTGGTTGTCGGTTAGAGAATCTCCCACATAAACTATATTACTTTATTATATAAGTAAAGTTAAGTTTGTCATTGCATTTTCTTTAACGAACTAAGTTGTTTTTACTGTGTATAAAGCTTTCCATATATTGCATGTATATTGTTGCTTTATATTGAGTTGAGTACCCATAGTCGAGTATCATATATTTGAGTTGAGTATTTAATCTCTGAGTTGAGTATCTTAACCTTGAGTATTCCTTGAGTTGAGTAAGTTTGAAAGGAGGTAAGTATGTTCCACTTTTTATCAAGTTCAAGCTTATGTTTATGTTTTAGAATTCCCCTTACATGCTCGTACATTCCACGTACTGAGCCATTTGGCCTGCATCTTCTCATGATGCAGACACATGTATTCAGGATCATCAACAGGAGCTTCGTTGATACATCCAAGAGTTCGAGTTAGCTATGGTGAGCCTCCTTGCTTCCGGAGGATTTCATTTACTGTTCAGTTATATCACTTGTTAAGATGTCGTGGGTCTTGCCCCGACTTCCATCTTTATCAGTTAGAGGCTTCATAGATAGACAATAGAGTTTTAGAAGTCTTCATTTATTTTGTTAAATATTTTAAAGACTAAAGTTGCCTTTTTATGGCAAGGTGTATACATTTTATTATACAGAGTTTTCTTTTGACTTAAAGTTTGTATTTAAGTTTTATGAACTTTTATTTCAGTTTTAAGCTTTTGCATGCTTAAGTTAGTCTTCCGCTTATAGTCAGCCAAGATGAGGGTTCGCTTGGGGACCAACAATGATTCGTGAGTGGCGGCTACGTCCAAGGTATAGACTCAGGTCGTGACATGTATTACATTAAATTTTAAGATAAATAAAAAGTAATCATGTTAATTAAATAATATTGACATCGGGAGGTCTGTATTTTATATTAAATTATTTTTTAACTTATATAAAACCGTCATTTTGCATACTATTTAATTTTACCGACTTCCGAATGTCGGTATTATAATTTTTTGTTTTTTATTTTACACAAAATCGTCCTCCGAAAGACGATTTAAATAAAATTAAATCAAAATATTTCTCAATTTTGTTTTTTATATGGAGAAATGGGGAAAA
>NW_006239378.1:336070-336282 GCF_000226075.1 Solanum tuberosum | reverse complement strand
TACTACTTGTTCTCGGTTTTCATATCAACGTAGTTTCATACTCTAAATATGGATTATTGATCTAACTTTTATTTATAAAAGTATACAAAATTGTTACACTTTTTTAAACAATTAATTGTAGGTGTAAAATGAAAATTTAGTTTTATGCTAGCAAAATTATGATTAATAGGAGCATTTTAAACAAACCGACCTCCGGATGTCGCTTTAATTAA
>NW_006239378.1:324251-335694 GCF_000226075.1 Solanum tuberosum | reverse complement strand
TAGGAATTTTTTTTCAATTAAATATTTCATAATACCGACTTCCGTATGTCGGTAAGTCCCTAATTAGATGAAATAAAAATACCGACCTCATGAGGTCGGTATTTTATATTAATTTATTTTCTAACTTATATAAAACCGTCATCCTGAGGACGATTTATTTAAAGTTAATTGAAAATATTAATTTATTAATTTTCTGAAAGTCACTATACAAATATTTTAATGAAAATTAATTTAATTACATACTATTTAATTTTACCGACATCCGGAAGTCGGTATTATAATTTTTTTTGTTTTTTACTTTACACAAAACCGTCCTCCGGAAGACGATTTAAATAAAATTAAATCAAAATATTTACTCAATTTTGTTTTTTATATTTAATTGAGAAAAAATAAAATATTGTTATTTATTTATTTGTTTAATACCGATATCAAGAGGTCGGTTTTTATTGTAATTCATTTTTTCGGGAAACATTCCGACCTCCAGAGGTCGTAATTTGATTTTTCCGCTTTATTTTGCATAAAAACCGACTAAAAATTCTGGTTTTCTAAAGTTTTTTTTATTTTTTATTCTTTTTAACAATACCAACCTCCATTTGAGGTTGGTAATTTTTAGGTCGATATTCACTGTTTTTTTAGTAGTGTTATATCCAATGGACCATGGAAAAACCCTACATTGGTGCTCCTCTCCATTGTAGAGAAGATAATTAACTGAGCGAGATAAAGCTAGTACATAATCTTCATATTGATCAAATCTCAATAAAATTTGTCTTGGAGCAAGTAAGCTAATTAAACAATTACCCTTGGTACCAAGATGTTTCAGTAAAATTGACCTTAATACCTTCAAATCTGGCGCACCGTGGGATAATTTAAACACACTGATTGATGCAATCCCTCTTCAATCATAAAGTCTTGCCTTTCCTCCATTGAAAACGTGATAGTAGGTTCTCCATGAATTATTTCGATTGATTTTGCGTATGGCTGGGCATAAACACCGAGAAACCAAAACACCAAACTGAACCGAATTATTTCGGTTTACGGTTCGGTATTCGGTATATATTTTCGTATTTTTCGGTTTTTCGATTCAGTTTTCGGTACGTCATTTTACATAATTCGGTATTTCGGTGTACTGAAATATATTACACTATATTTATAATATTATTAATATTAAATAAAAAATAGGTAAAAATTAAAATTAGGTCCAAGTCCAACTTTAACTTTTCAGCTTTTACTTTTTTAGCATAGCAGCAGCCCTTAGTCGCACATCAATCTACACTCTACAATCTTTGACTCTTTTCCACTTCACCCTTGGTTCTTCCCATGTTTTCCGGTGACCGGCTGATTAGCAACAAGCCAACAACCGGCCGACTAGAACACAGCAGGCCAACACGCAGCCACGCACCACGCAGGCAGCAGTCATCACGATTCACGCAGCAACGGGCCAGCGACCAGCTTCACGCAGCAGCGAGTCAGCATCACCTAGCAGCTGACTAGCGACCACCATCATGTATTGTATTTGATGGATTAATTAGTTTTTTGTTGTCAATATTTCTTCTTCCATTTTAAGTTATCAAGTTTCAAAATGAATATTTTTTCTTCCATTTATTTTTCTTTTTGATTTTAGCTTTTGGTACTAGTTAGTTGTTAGTGTGTGAATTCATTGTGAATTTTTATTTTATTTTATATAGATGGCTGAACAAAATCAATTAAATATGGGTGTGGCTAGTCAAATTTGAATAAGTATGGCTGATTCTACGAATAATACACCTACTAATAGCAATGGTGCGTCAATTGGCACAAAGGAAACAAGAAAAAGAAAAGAAATGGATCCTAGATCTCCTGTTTGGCAACACTTTGATTTTTTTTTTGAAAATGGTGTATTAGTTAAAGCAAAGTGTTTACATTGTAAACAAAACTATGCTGCTAATACAACTAGAAATGGAACAAGTGGACTGAGACAACATTTGACAAACCGATGTAAAGTGTATAAGCCCCCGCCTGTTGCACCTGGTATTCAAAAATTGTTAAATATTCAAAGTAACAGTTCTTCGATAGAGACTTGGAATTTGAGCAAGAGGAAGCTAGGAGAGCTTTAGTTGAGATGATAATTTTGGATGAACTACCTTTTAGTTTTGTTGAAAAAGAAGGATTTAAGAAGTTTATGGGTAAAGTTCAACCTTTGTTTCAGATTCCTTCTCGTAGAACCATAACAAGGGATTCTTATGAAGTTTATGGTGAATTGAGAATAGATTTGAAAAAGTCTTTAAGAGAAATACAACCAAGAAATTGTCTCACAACAGACACATGGACTTCGGTGCAAAGAATCAATTATATGTGTTTGACTGCTCACTTTATTGATAGGGATTGGGTGCTTCATAAAAGAATATTGAATTTTTGTCCTATCACTAGTCATAAAGGTGAGCATTTGGCTGAGTGTATTAGTAATTGTTTACTTGATTGGAATTTGGACAATGTCTTTACTGTTACGGTTGATAATGCCTCTTCAAATGATGTGGCGGTTTTAGAGTTGTCCAAAAAATTAGATATGTGGGAAACTAATATGATGGATGGTAAGGATCTTCATGTGAGATGTATGGTTCAAATACTTAATTTGATTGTGCAAGATGGTTTGAAAGAAACTGGCCCTTCTATCAAACGAGTGAGACACATGGTGAAATATGTTAGATCATCTTCTACAAGGACAAGAAACTTCTTGAAATGTGTTGAAATGCAAAAGATAGAATGTGACAAAATGTTGTCTTTAGATGTGCCTACTAGGTGGAATTCCACCTATTTGATGTTGGACACAGCAGAAAAATTTGAGAAGGCTTTTGAGAGGTTTGATCTTTACGATGGTAATTTTAATTATTTTCTTGCTACTGATGTTTGTGAAGATGGAACTATTGCAGGTTCAATTCAAAATGAGGATTGGACTAATGTGAGGAATGTCACAAAGTTTCTTGAAAAATTTTATGAGCTCACACTGAAAGTTTCAGGTTCACGGTATGTTACTTGTAATGTTCATTTTGAGGATATATGTGAGCTTGATGCATAATTGAAAGTATGTATGACAAGTGATGATGTTGATTTGAGTAAAATGGCTATGGGGATAAACGAAAGATTCAAGAAATATTGGGGTACTCCTGAAAAGATGAACAAAATGCTTTTTATTGCTTTTGTTTTGGATCCTCGCAATAAATTTGTGTATGTTAGTTTTTCTCTTGAAGAATTACTTGGGGAAGAAAAGGAAAGATAGTGAATAATGAAGTAGAGGCATACTTGAAGAAATTGTTTGCGATCTATGTAAGTAAGTATGAAAAAGGTTCTAAAAATCAATCATCTTCGTTTGACTTATCTGATTCATCTACTTGTGGTCTTTCTCAAAATGTGAAAACAAATTCTTTGAGAACTAAGTTTTACATGAAGAAACAAAAGGAAGATTCTGGAAGTTTAGGTGTTAAATCTGAGTTGGATAGGTATCTTCTTGAAGACCAAGATCCTGAATATGAGGATTTTGATATTTTGATTTGGTGGAAAGTTAATTCTCCTAGATTTCCTGTACTTTCACAGTTGGCTCGAGATGTATTGGCTATTCCTATGTCGAGTGTGGCATCGGAATGTGCATTTAGCACCGGTGGCCGTATTCTTGATCCCTTTAGAAGTTCATTGACTCCCAAATGTGTGCAATGCCTTATTTGTGTCCAAGATTGGCTTAGACAAGAAACTAAGCCTATTTGTGTTGAAGAAAGTTTGGAGTTTCTTGAAAAAATTGAACTTGGTAAGACTTTTTATTTTTATTTGTTTTTGGAAAAAATAAAATACTTATTGTGTTGTATCTTGTATGACATATTTGATTTTATTATTTATAGAGATGGCAAATAGTGGAAGAAACTCTTCCATTGTTGATATATGATTAGCTTGCAAGTGGTGAGTTCAATACGTCATTTATTTAATCATATCATTTTTTTAATCTTAAAAGTAGTGTTCTAACATTTGATTTTATCTTAAAAGGTCCAAGAGTCAAGACAATGAAGAAAGACGTAAAGTACTAAGTTTTGTTAGTATTTTTGTTGGCACTTGAGACTTGAAAGTTGAAAGTGGTCTCATGGAAGAAAGTCAAGAAAACTCATTATTGTTGTTTGTTATTGTTGGCATTTGAAAGTGATCTCATGGAAGAAGGCAAGAAGCTACATTGTTTGTTGCTCATTAGTCATTATTGTTTGTTATTGTTGGCACTTGAAAGTTGAAACTTGAAAGTGGTCTCATGGAAGAAACTACATTGGTGCATGATTGTTACTTGTTAGATTGTTATTATGTTGTTGTGTAATGGCTTATGGCATGATCAATTGATCATTGTATTTGTAAAGACTTTAACTACAATGCACTTTTGTTTTAGTGACATTGTTAATTAAAAATTTGTGTGTTTTAGTGACATTGTGAATTAAAAATTTGTGGTGTTAATGCCTAATGGCAGATTGGCTGTATGGCACTTCGTTTTGACTTTTAATGTCAGCTTCTTTGGTGTTATTATAATTTACTACATAGATGCGAGCTTCTTTGGTGTTAATGCCTAATGGCAAATTGGACTTATGGTATCTTCTTTGGTGTTATTTTACAGAATATTGCAGCTATTATGACATAGCAATGTAACTATTTTTAGCCTATTAAGCTGAAAAATCAAACAAAAAAATTGTAAAATTTTAAAAAGCCCACTAGGCAGGCCCATAAAAAAAATGAACTAACAAAAATCTAACCGAAATAACATAAATCGAACCGAACCGAAATAATTCGGTTCAGTGTTCGGTACACGCTGTACAAGAACCGAAAACCGAAAAAAAAAAACTGAAACCGAACCGAATTACCGAATGCCCAACCCTAATTTTGCGATTGTTTTTTAGTTAATTAGGGCAGATTGTTTAGGATTTATAGTATTGGAATTGAAAAGGGTGGCGTATGTGGTGGTTTTGGGGTGGTGGGGCGGGCTGGACAACCTCGAAAGGAGGCCGTCCAGTGGCCGTAGCAGCAATGAGAGTTGCGCAACTGTTGGCTAGGAAACCACCTTATCCGGTAAGTTACCTAACAGAACTTGAAACTTTGGCTCATTTTCTTTATTCTTTAACCTGGGTCTGACTGCTTGACTCACCAACCTTCCTAGGTCACTTTTTTTTAAAGGAATTTTACAACGTTAAATAAATTTAAAAAAATATTAATTAAAGTGACCAATGTTAGAATCTCTATTGACTTTTTTTTTTTTTGACATGAACTTAAATGTCACGATCCAAGGTAGACCCTAGGTGTAACATGACGTATAGAACCCCGAGAGGCCCTACACAAGCCACTTAGCATATATAAATAAGATAATAGAAATTCAAAAGAATTTAAAAGATAGTTTACATCATAAGAGCGTTGTGAAAAACGAAGCGGAAGTCAACATAGTTTCAATAGCCATCTATTACATAAAGAGTGACTAGGACTCACCACTACTAAGTATGATCAAGGTGACTCCTAGTCACGGGGATGAGAAGTTGGAGCGTTGGACCCTACATTTGTATAAGAATGTAGGCAAGAGTATGCGTTAGTAAAAAGATGTACCAAGTATGATAGCAATGCATAGAGATATAAATCATGCTAAAAAGGACTTTTTCATGCTCATGCAAAGACCAAGTTAAAACCATAAGAAAGAGGTTATTTATTAAAGTTTTTAAACATAATCAAAATTAAATCAAATACTATTGGTCTTTCAAAATATAAAACAAAACCAAAGCAAATCCAAATAAAAACCAGTTTATTTAAACGATTTGGTTCAATTTTTTGGTTTGGATTGGTTTTTATCTAAACAATGAACACCCTGGTCATTGACCTTATAAAAAAAAGACTCATTTATGTCCTTCGTTAAAAAATTGGCTCATAATAGCATGAATATTGGATAGGAACTTAATGTTGCGACCCGATTTCGAAAACCAAGGTTTCAAAACCATTTTCGCAACTTTGGCAATTTTGTTAATTTTTGGAAAAATGAGTAATTTGGAAGTCGCCAAAACCATTTAAAAAAGGGTTTTTGAAAGAAACAATTTAAATAAAACCAGAGTCGGGTAAGGGTTCAAATAATTCTCCGAGGAAGGGTTTAGGCATCTTAGAGAATCCGCTAACACGCGGTTGACCAACGGATTTAAAAATTGGCTAATTTTAAAAGAAAACTTAAATTGCTTGAAAAATCTTATTTATTTATTTTTTGATAAATGAGAAATCTTTTGATACTTGTACATTCGTATTATCCCAAATAATGAAATAATTCAAATGTTAAAGTGCCAAAATAAAATTTTAATTTAACAATATATCCGAGTCAAGTTTTTGAGTCGAATAATCAACACAATCACTTAGGCATGGATTTGAATGCTAAATACTAACTATAAAAGAATATAGATAATTCTCAAGTTAGTCTTGAAGCTTTGATTACATGAATTAAAAATGTTTGAAAATTTAAATACTTGAAGCAAAATAAGTAACAAAATAGAAACTTCCCAAGGATTCATCTTAATTAGATATAAGAAGAAAGTGTTAGCATTTCTAAAACAAATTAAGAACATAAGTCAAGAAAACAAATAACAAAAATCTGGCCACTTGGCCTAAATGCTCTTTGTTGCTGCCGATCTAACTGGACTTTTCAAGTCCGAAAAGAATCCAATTTTCAGCCCTTCAGGGACTGCCGCCATCCTACTGGTTTCTCTGGGTTTAAACCCAATTTTGTTCCTCCTTTTTCGGCCATTTTGAGGTCTCTGCTACTGCTGGTCATTTTACCAAGCTTTTAAGTCCAAAATATTCAAATTTCAGCCGTTTAGGACTGCTGTCAACCTGTCACTGTGCTGCTGTTTTTTTTGGGTCTCAACCCAATATATCAGCTTCCCTTTCGTAACTTGGTAGAGGTTGATTCGGAAAAGAAGAATATGCAATAGGTGGGGAATCCAAATGGACTCAAACGAGTGTCACATGAAAAGAAAAATGAGGGAAAGGAGGATTAGCAAATAATCAAGAAAGGAATGGTGATGGCTCAAACAACATTTAACAAAGTAAATCGAATCTATCAAACGAAGAGGAAAATCAACAGAAACAAAGAAAACAAATTTCAATGGCTACACATTTTATATTTTTCATGTTCAAATTAAGAGAAGAAATAACCACAAGCTTTAGTCATGGATTTAAGCAAGAGAAGATCAGCAGGTAGACAAGGAACGAGACAATTTAAACGATTCGCTATAAACTTTAAATTTTACATCGGCAAACAGAGAAACAAAAGATCAAGTCAAAAATTTTAGTTAACACAAGAGACATTTGGCCAAGTAAATACGCTCCTGGAAATAACAATGATTATAAAACTGTTGGAAGGTGAAAGTAACATGAATTCCCAGATCATAAGAACAAAAAGGAATCATTTTTAATTCTTGAGAGAACTGGTGATAGCTATTACGGCAGGTTGTGAATGAAAACATAAGAAAAATCCATAATTTATCTTCCAAATTCATAAACAGGCGACTAGATGCAGGAAAAAGGAATCAAGAATTCAAAGGCAATCATCAGATTTCACTCATAACAGAACATACTTCAGAAAATTACACACTTACATCAGATGACTATATGACCCAGCTATATCTATTTTATTTGGAAGTAACAAATAGGTCCATACTCGAGCGAAAGAAAGGAAAAGAGCTTCAACTTGAGCTGGGATAACTTTTAATCACAAGAACGACAATCAACTGCACCAAAACTGAGATTCGAACAAGCATGCTACGATAATAAAGAAGAGCTAGACGGAGTAACAATAATTTGGTTGTTTCGAACTATACAAGAAATTAGCCGAAAACACATTTTAGTGGCAGCGAAGCTTAACATAACATTTTAGTCTAAACAAACTCGAAGTGACAGAATATACAACTTATATCTTTAAGAAGGCAATGAAGAGAAATCGGCAACTATATTAACATGGATTTCAAAGTCGAATAAGAATAACAATAACTAAAGCACATATATAGATTTATGAGCTCGAGTAAGTAAAAGAATCACATTGTGACCTATAAATTATAAGAGAACAGCCATCAACAGATCAACAAACTTAATACACTTATTCAAAATTGACTTAACTAAGTGAACAAGATAATGAAAAACTTTTACTGTCCTTCACATAAACATCACATTAAACACATTGAATCTAAAAGACGATTAACAACACTAAAACAAACAACAATTTCACAATGCAACAGAAAGAAAAGACTAAAGAAAGAGCAAAGAGACTACCTAGTTCTGGGCAGCGAACTAAAACGACTAGTTGAGAATACGACTCCACCACCTCTTTCAATCCGAACTGCCAGAAAACCCACAAAGATTAAACTATTGAACCAAGATTTCCCAAACTTTTTAGGGTACTCTCCCGTTTCCCAAAAAACTCCCCCTTTGAACAGTGAAGAGAGAAGGGATTATATAGGACAATTTCTGGGTCGAAATTGAGGGGGGAAACGATGTGGGACTGCTGCAAATTTTGAAATTCTTAGAGGATAAGGTGTGAGCTGTAACGTACCATTCTCAACGGAAAAATTGACGAGGGACGCTTGATTTCGAGCAAGGACAAGTGAGGCGTCAAGATGGAGACAGCTGGAAAAATCGAGTACATTACTCATACAAGTCACAAGAGGATAAAGAGAGAGAGATGGGAAAGGACGGACACGCGCGGGGTCACTGGAATCGTTGTTTGCAGTGTTGCTGGACTGGGTCGCGATTTTGGACTGGTTCGATTTGGGTCGCGATTTCGCTGGGTTCTCGCGAGGAAGAAGACACTGGTGGGGTCGGTTGGTATGCGTTGCTGTTGAAGTTGTAATTTGGATGGGTTTCTGTTCAATTTGGAATGGGCTGGACTGTTATTAGTGCAAAGAAGGAATGAACTTTTGGGCTTAATTGGAAATGGCTGTTAAAAATAGAATTGGGTCTGGGAATATAGGAAGAAATAGGCTGAAATTGGTCTTAAAAAGGAAGCCTAGAATGTGGTCAATTTGACTTCAAAAAATAACCACATGAATTGCAATTTCGATCAAATTGAGGTGATTGGTTGATTTCGGCCAAAATTGAAATAAGACGAATTAGTATCGATTAATTACTGAGTTTCTTAATCCTAACGAAATAAAATAATTAACTTAATTATAAACTAAATAATTTAAAATATAAAGTATTATATAACTAAACTAATTAACCAAATATCTAATTAAAACAAAATCTTTTTGAGATGATTTTTGAATATTCATAAACTATACTAATTAAAATTATATACAAAGCTATATAAAACATATATATTACTTTAAAAATTATAAAAATTAAATAAAGTAACTTGAAAAATATTTTGAACTTTATAAAAACTAATTATATCAAATCGTTTGGAATTTAAGAAGCTCGGTGATTAATCTATTGTGGAGGTCCAAAATTGGGTGTCAACACATAATTTAACAAAAATGGCATAATTGAGTCAAACTTTTAACGGATGACATAGATAAAATCAAAGTTCAATGACATATTTGAGCCTTTTCCATTATTTAGATATAGCCTATGATTGAATGAAAGCAGGGACCAAAGCTGCAATACAAATCAACTTAATTGTGCTTGTTTGACATAGTTATTAATTCATTGTAAGACAATTCATGTAAGTCTCAACTTACAATCTATGCAACACTAGAGGAGCACCATATTTGGGTTGCATAGTTATTACAGACTGTGGAGCATGAGTGTACGAAGGAGATAGTTCAAACGCAAAGCGTTGCAGAATCATAGCCATAGTCATCTTCGCTTCTATCATTGCAAAGTTCAGTCCAATGCATATCCTAGGTCCCGCGCCAAATGGGAAAAACGTCATTTGGCCCTTTGTTGCCTTTGAAATGCCTTCACTGAATCTCTCTGGCTTGAACTCTGTTGCATCTTCGCCCCATATTTCCTTGTCATGATGCACTAAAATTGTTGGTAAAGACAGCATCACTCCTGCTGGTAAATTTAGTTCCCCTAGCTTCGTTTTAGTTGTAATCCTTCGACCAAGTGCACTAACTGGTGGATATAGCCTTAACGACTCGTGCAAAATCATTGTCACCTATTGTTAAAATGAGTTCAGCATTGAATTAGCATAGTAATAAGGAAATCAAGAACATAGAACCAAAGACTGATGGAGCCTATGTCGAACGGGGTCAAATGAATCTAATATTTTCCACAAACAATATAAACACACGCATACTCACTATTTGATTGGGCATGGAGTTAAATAGAAAAGAAGACTTTTAAAACTTGTGATCATAAATATTCCATGTTATTTCTATGGCTATAAAGGTGTTTCATCAAGGGTAATTGAAAAGTTAAAGATTAAAAGTGTCATTCTTATCTGAACAAACTAAAAAGACAAGTCTGTCACACAAAATGGAACAAATGGAGAGTGTCCGAGAGTGTAACAATGAGTTCAATGCTAAGAACCTAAGTTTAAATCCTTCATCCGAAGCTAAATAAAATTAAAACCATGTGTTGCGGAGATATAAAAATTAAAAGGAAGGTAAACAAGCTAAAATAACTTACAACTTTCAAGCGATTTAATCCATCAAATCCTGGCATGCCATCTCCAAAGACTTGCAAAACCTCTTCTCTTGCGCGAACTTGCCAATCTGGATGCCTGCTTAACAAAATCATAGTCCATACAAGCCATACAGAGGTTGTCTCTTGTCCAGCAAAATAGAACAACTTACACTCCTCAATAACCTCTTTTATAGTCATACCAAAATTCTTGTTACCGTGTTGCTCGATTTCTTTAAAGTTGGATTCCAACAATATGCCTAATAAGTCATCAGTATTGGCCTCCCCTGCTTTCATCCCCTTCACTCTTTTATCAATAATTCCCCTAATTGTTGCTTGAACTTCTCTCTCAATTTCCTTCATCCTTCTGTTTCTCTTAGTTGGCAAGAACCTACATTAGTTTAACACACAAAAACATGTATATCATCATCAATAATCACTATTTAAAACTTCTTTTCCTGTTATATTCGGATATATATAGATTATGGGAAAGAATGGTTTAAGTTATATACACACATAAATAGTTTTTACTTTATCAATGTGGGTGTATGAAGGAAAACATTTTCCGGAAAATGTTTTTCAATTTTCTCATGTTTGGTTGGATTAAATGTTTTGGAAAATGTTTTCCAAATCAACTTATTTTCCTCAAATTTAAGGAAAATGACTTCCCTTCAAAATTTAAGGAAAACATTTTCCAAAACTCTCTTCCAACTTTCAATTAAAAAAAAAATTGTTGAAAAAATCAATTTATTTGGTCCTTACCCTCAAACCAGCCCCCCTCCAACCACCCCCAAAAAAATAATAATTTAAAGTTTGTTTTAAATTCAATATTTTTACCCCACCCTCACCCCTACCCCCCCCC
>NW_006239378.1:319709-323761 GCF_000226075.1 Solanum tuberosum | reverse complement strand
TTTGTTTTTAAAAAATATTTTCAATTTCAACAATTATTTTCTACTCTAGTAAAAATAAAAGAATTTTTTCAAAAATATTTTTCATTCATAAATCAAACACTAAAAATCTTTTTCGGAAAATATTTTCTACTCACCAACCAAACATGAGAAAATAAGTCAAAAATCAACTTGTTTTCCAAGAAAACATTTTCTAGGAAAACATTTTCCTTCATACCAAACACACCCTGTGTTTTAACTTGTCATTGCAGGCTCTATAGAAACATCAAACATAGGTATTAGCGGCATACAACTTCCACAAAAACTTGTCGATGATCCTATTTAAGGACAGATTAGCAACCATTACCAAAAAATATGTTAGCTAGGGACCATTTAGCAACAGATTAGTGATGAACTATGGAAAAAGGGCGTTGTGTTACCTCCATCCCGGAATATATAAGGTGCGAGAAACTTCAATGACATGCTCAGCTTGTTCTTTTTGAAGCTCAAATATCTTTCGACCTTCTTCATAGTTGCTCCCAAAGGCTGTGCGAGAAATTACATCACTAGTCAATCTTTGAAGATAAGGCCATATATCGAGTTCGGTGGACGATTCTTTCATTGAGACAGCCTCCTCCCATTGGTTCACCATTTCACTGCAGCTCAAAAGAACTGCTTGAAGCATATCCTACACATTTGTAAACCACTGAATAATACAAATTAAACCAACTGCATCTTGTAGAAATATTATCTCCTCAAAAAACTTAGGCCATATTTGCGAGTTTAAATTGTTAATACTTATATCATATCTTCAAAATGTTGCGTATGTAAAAGTGAGTTTTTTCTCAAAGGCCAACCACATGGACCTTGGTGGATTGCAGCCAGCATTTTCACTAAGAAAATTCAAAATCTAAAAAATTTAAACACTCCAAGAATCCAAGGGGATTCAGCATCTACTATACATACATAAAAAAATAATTAACCTTATATATAGTGAGTGATATTTCAACAAAAGGGGATTCAAATGAACCCTTTCTGCCCCCTAGCTTCGCGCCTTCGCCCCTATGTGAAAATATATTATGCTTTTGGGAGAGAGAGGAATGAAAAAAATACCTTTATCTTCTCCATATGAAAAGCAGGATTGAGAATTTTCCTGTGCTTTGCCCATTTATCCTCTTCATAGCTTACAATTCCTTGTGCCAGCAACTTGGTCAGGGGAGTTGATTTTGGCTTTTGATAGAGAGCATGTTTGTTAAACACATCCCTTATTACCTCAGGGTCCCCTACAATTACCAAAGGCTTTGGCCCAATCCATATGAAGCAGTTTTTACCTGTAAAATATTGCGAGTCCAAAATTCTTAGCTCAACTTTTCTTACTTTCCATAAGTACTACAGAAAGAGGTGGAGTTAAAATTTGAAATTTAATTTATAGCTAGATTCTCGTTAGACTTGTTGGATTTGAACCTAAATATATGTGCATATTTAATAAATTTCTTATTATAAATATATAGTCCAAGCAAAAGTAACTAGTTTATCTGAACTCGTACTTAGCTTGATACTATAGCTGAGCCATTGGATCATGTTGTTGTGGGCGGGTAAGCACCCCTCTATCCTTACCTAGCGTTTGGTCATAGATTTTGGATCAAAACTTTTGAAAAATTATCTACAAATATCTGTTTGATCATAGATTTGAATCAAACTTTGAAAATCTATCTCCAAGTTCCAAAAACTCGGTGGAAAAATTTCACTTTTACTCACATAACTTCAAAAATTCCCAAGTAAAACAACTTTAAGTTCAAAAAGTAATAACTTCAAAAACTCTATTCTCAAGCTTCAACTTCAAAATCTATAGTCAAACGAGAGCTTAACCAAAGATTTCGAATTCGAGCTCTGAAATGAAGTCTTCATTGATAGCTTTACTCCATATGTGACTTTGCAGCGTGAATTCAAATCCCAAAAAAGATACATGAGAGAACCATAAAGCGTACCGTATTTTTTGATTGTTTGAACGAAATAAGGGAGAATTCTTGGTGTTAAGTCATCATCAGAGACATTCAATGGTTTGGACTCAGCATCTTCAATGCTTTTAGAGAGCTCTTTGATGTCTCCATAAATCAATTTGTAAGAGTTCCCTTTGAGACCTTGTTGTCTAAGGCATTTCTCCAGTTTCCTTGGCATAAACCATGCCCAGTCCAACAACCTCCATGCATATATTACAAAAGTAATTGCTAATAAAAATAAGACTAAGAAGTAAGCAGCAATCTCCATTACTTTATGTTTCCTTTCCCTAAGGAATTTAATGTGTTATATAGACTGTAATAGTTTTATACATTAGTTTTACAGCGCCCGATTTATACTAATCACTGCAATTTATACAAATCAGATGCTCTATAGCAAACATAATTTGGCTATAGAGCGCAAATAACAAAATTGTAGCGCTAATATGATTAGTATATTTATTATTCCTAAAATTTACTCTTTTTAATATCTCCAATTTCAACCCAACCCGCCTATTTAAGCCTTTTTTTTTTATACCTCTGCTGCACAAGAATTTAGCTGAAAGGCAGGCGTGGTGAAATGTGACCCTTTATTTAATGAAATGAATACAACAAGAATACTCTTGATTTCCACCACACTAACTTCTCCTTTTCCTCTCAGACAAGAAAAAAAAGACAAAGACACCCTTCTAGAAAGGGTGCCATCTGGTAAGCACATAAATGTGTTAGAACCAATCATTTATGTATATATAATTTAAAATTAATCGAGCGTAAAAACAGAGGAATTAATATATCTTCGTCACTTACAAAATGAATTTAAGAAAACATCTTTTATGTGGACAAATAAAAAAATGTCGTAAAGAAGACAGAAAAGTTGACTGGCCTAAAAAAATCAATTCTACCATAAAATACAGACTAATTTCCCTAGATAGTCATCCATGTTTGGGAAATTACCTAATAATATCACTTATGTTTGTTTTAGGACTACAATATCATTCAACTTTACATATTTTCCTCAAAATATACTTGATACAAAAAAAACATCATCTCTCTCCTAATGGAATGCCATGTCACATTATTTCTTTTTTATTATTAATAATTTTTTAAATTTTATTTAGACAACCCATATATTATACCCAATAAAAAAAAATTACATAGCGCCAAAATTTTGAACCCTAGTTCTGGGGGATTCAGAGGCAAATCCAAATTTTTTAAAAATATATTGCTAAAATTATCTGAATTAAGATAATTAATTATTGTTGTATTAACCTAATTGAGACTTTATAAGTATCCGGCTATAAATGCTACGTGTATAAAAACAAACTACCTAATACAAATTATATATATTTTATTTTTGTCTTCACCTATATGGAAATTCTTTTTCTAATATATGTTACAATTATCCATGTTTACGTCCAGATCAGATTAATTAAAATATACTTTATGCCACAAAAACATAAAACACACATAGACACACTTTATTCTCAATCACATATTCGAATCATAATTTAATTTTATTTTTCAAAATATTAAACTTAAAAATTTAATAATTTATATATATTTAATGAATTTTAATTATAAAATTGAAATTTGAATCAAAATTATTAAGTTTGATCGAATTCGTAATCAAAGTCTTAGCTCTGTCCATGCTCCCACATAGAGCTACAATGATTTTCTCCTCCCCTCTATAAAACTTTTCCTTTTAATTTTCAATGATATATATATATATTTATTTATTTTCTCTTTTAATTTCGGTAAAGAAATTTATATCTCGAAAGTCAAATGAATTATTTTTTAACTGAAATTTTTATATATGTCTATTGAAAATTCTAAATTATTAATTCACGACACTAATAGACAATTATTCATATTTGGATTTGCCTCCGAATCCCCCAGAACTAGGGTAGAAAATTTTGGTGCTATATAATTTTTTTTTTACTGAGTATCATATATGGGTTATCTAAATAAATTTTATAAAATTATTAATAATAAAAAAAGAATAATGTGACATGGCATCCCATTAGGAGAGATTATGTTTTTTTTGTTTCAAGTATATTTTGAGGAAAATATGTAAAGTTG
>NW_006239378.1:302694-317712 GCF_000226075.1 Solanum tuberosum | reverse complement strand
AAAAAATAATTCATTTGACTTTCGAGATATAAATTTCTTTACCGAAATTAAAAGAGAAAATAAATAAATATATATATATATCATTGAAAATTAAAAGGAAAAGTTTTATAGAGGGGAGGAGAAAATCATTGTAGCTCTATGTGGGAGCATGGACAGAGCTAAGACTTTGATTACGAATTCGATCAAACTTAATAATTTTGATTCAAATTTCAATTTTATAATTAAAATTCATTAAATATATATAAATTATTAAATTTTTAAGTTTAATATTTTGAAAAATAAAATTAAATTATGATTCGAATATGTGATTGAGAATAAAGTGTGTCTATGTGTGTTTTATGTTTTTGTGGCATAAAGTATATTTTAATTAATCTGATCTGGACGTAAACATGGATAATTGTAACATATATTAGAAAAAGAATTTCCATATAGGTGAAGACAAAAATAAAATATATATAATTTGTATTAGGTAGTTTGTTTTTATACACGTAGCATTTATAGCCGGATACTTATAAAGTCTCAATTAGGTTAATACAACAATAATTAATTATCTTAATTCAGATAATTTTAGCAATATATTTTTAAAAAATTTGGATTTGCCTCTGAATCCCCCAGAACTAGGGTTCAAAATTTTGGCGCTATGTAATTTTTTTTATTGGGTATAATATATGGGTTGTCTAAATAAAATTTAAAAAATTATTAATAATAAAAAAGAAATAATGTGACATGGCATTCCATTAGGAGAGAGATGATGTTTTTTGTATCAAGTATATTTTGAGGAAAATATGTAAAGTTGAATGATATTGTAGTCCTAAAACAAACATAAGTGATATTATTAGGTAATTTCCCAAACTTGGATGACTATCTAGGGAAATTACTCCAACAAAGAGTTGTTCATATAATATGATGTGCTGTTGATTCAACATTTCTACAAAAAAACACAAGACATTAGTAATGTTCATGGTTTGAGATTACAAAATAATCTTGAATTGTGATGGCCTTCTTCCTTAGACTCATTCTTTCTTGTCTATCTATTTCTGCAAAATTATATTACATAAATTTCATATTGATTCATGAAAAAATTGAGATTGTGAATGTATATTATATTCTGTTTATATAGTTGTCTTCAAATTTTAATGGTGTAGAAATCTTTCAAATTCTACAATTAAGTAATACAGAATTATGTTGTAATTGAAAGAAATTATTGAAATAAAATAAAGAGTCTTTTATTATAAATGATAAGGATTAATCTTAGCATTGATTTTTTTTTTAAGGTTTTAAATCAATTAAAATGGTTTTTCCAGTTGCTCACACTAATGTTCTTTCGTTATTGTCTTTTTAATGATGAATTAAGAGTGGTCATAATCTTGAATTGTGATGGTCTTCTTCCTTAGACTCATTCTTTCTTGTCTATCTATTTCTGCAAATTTATATTACATAAATTTCATATTGATTCATGAAAAAATTGAGATTGTGAAGTGTATATTATATTCTGTTTATATAGTTGTCTTCAAATTTTAATGGTGTAGAAATCTTTCAAATTCTACAATTAAGTAATACAGAATTATGTTGTAATTGAAAGAAATTATTGAAATAAAATAAAGAGTCTTTTATTATAAATGATAAGGATTAATCTTAGCATTGATTTTTTTTTTTAAGGTTTTAAATCAATTAAAATGGTTTTGCCATTTGCTCACACTAATGTTCTTTCATTATTGTCTTTTTAATGATGAATTAAGAGAGGTCATAAAAATCAATTGTGTTTACTATGTAGGCTTGATTATACATTTATTGTATTAGTCTTTTATTAATCTATTTAATTAGTAAATTATGTATAAAAATGAAATTAAAATGTTAAAAAAAGAGGAGAAAATAGATAAATAGAAATGATGGCCATTGAGTGGTGCCACATCAGCCTGGTCTAGATTCAACTTTATATATATATATATATATATATAGATTGACATAATATATGTCTTTCAACTTTGGAGGTGCACAAGTAAAAACTCAAACTTGTATAAAGTTGAACAATTAGAAAAAACACGTCCTACGTGACAATTCTCGTAAAATACCCTCAAACTGATTTGTAGGGCACATATGTCTATTTGTTCAATTTTATACAAATTTAAATGTCTACTTGTGCACATCCAAAATTAGAGAACATAAATGTCAGTTAAATCTAATTTAATGAATAAATTTATCTATTTGTAAGTGTTTTTAATTTAAGCCTTCACGGAGGTTTGACATTGTAAATTAAAAGTTGAGACTCATTTCGGAATATCAAAGCCCATATAATCTTTACAGAGTTTATAAAAAAAACCTAGAAGGGAGATGAATCCAAAACATAATATTGTCCTCATCTAAGCTATGAGAAGCCCAACTTCTTCTATAGATATTGGCAATCCATTTGTATGACCAAGTACAAAATATTGCAAAGTAGCTATGAAGAATATTTGTCATAATTGTTATAATTGAGAATCTGCCCTTTGTAATTTAAAATTAACACTCGATATCCAGTACCCTTATATTATAAAAATCCTAAACAAATACTACTCCATGACCATTAGTTAACAGTTAGAAGAGAAATTCCTTGTACAGACCTAGGCATTGGAAGCCTTGACAAGTCGATTCTTGTGCACGCAGAGAGTGCAAGTCACTGCTATTTGCAAGGCTATTGAACTCCATACATTTGGATGGCATTGTTGGGTAGCGTCGTTGGCAGAATGTCACCAGTCTTTTAACTGAATGCAGAAGCTTCCTAGTTGTCTCATCATTCATGACATGAGCAACACTATTTGTGTGAATCTTCTCACGTGCTGATCGTTCATGAATACCAACCATAGTAACACCAATAGGCCAAGGTGCATTACCAATTGCTATCTTATTAAGATATTGATCCATTGCAGCACTATATTCTCTATTCATACAACATTCAACCATCACAACTAATGCTTTCCTAATGTCATGATTAAGTAACCTTTTCCTGCATAAATCAAATAACGGATTCAAATCCCTAGCACACTGCATCAAAGTAGCCACCACTGTCTGGTTTTTAGCCTCAGAACTCATATCATCAAGCTCTTGATTCCACTCATTCAACAACTTTTTGTAAAACACCAAAATCTTATCCTCATCACACAAATCCTCAAAATTAGTTTTCATCCTCTTCAAATCTTCACCATCTTTATCCTGATCTGTGGCTTTCCGCTTCAACATCCGTGACTTCTTCAATTCCAACATATCTCGCAAAAAGTCATTTGTTTGCCCTTCCGTCATATCACTTTCATCAACTTCAAACAATCCAGCTTTCAACACAAGATTCAACCTAGCAAACCTTGCCTCTTCATCTTCTCCGAATAAAGTTACAGGATGTTTCAAAACCCTAAGGCGGCGAACAACTTGTTGTAGCGGAAGGGAAATTAATGAAGAAGATTCCGATTTGATATTATCGGTTGACAAGTAAGATTTATGATTATTATGTTGCTGGGATTTCGCTTCGACTTCACGTTTTTCTTCTTCACGTTTTTTACTCTGTTCTATCTCTAATTTATTGAAAAATTTACGTCGATCCATATATTGGGCTCGATTGTTCCGTAGCTTCTCTGTTATTTGTTTCACTTCATCCATGGTTTTAGTTTTAGTTTTGGTTTTGATTTTGATTTGTCAATTTGATTTGCAAACTTTTAATTTATTTAAAGAAGAAACAAATTCAAATCCGACAAGGAATAGGATTTGAAAGAAAGGAAAAGGACTTGAGAAAAAAACTACGTAGGCGGTAGGAATATGAAATAAGTAACGTGTAGTTTCCTTTTTCTGTGAAAATAATAAGAGAATTAATGTTACTCCTAAACTATATGGGAAAACTTATTAGAAAAAATAAATGGGAAAGACAATTAGAAAAAAAATCTTAAAATATATGGGAAAGACTATTAGAATTTAGAAAAAGATTCCTAAAATATATGGAAAATACTATTAGAAAAAGACTATAAGCTCTATATTATAATAACAATATATGAATTATAAATGATTGGAAATTAACTAAAAGTTAGTACTATAATCTTAAGCTAACAATAAAGAGAAAAGAGTCTGCCTAAACTTTTTAGGAAATTAAGTGTAGGAATCCTAGAGAGTTTAGGATTTGTTATTTGATATTTATTTAATTATGTCTAGTTAGAATTTGTTTGTCCTAGTTTATATAGGAATAGATTTTCTAATCCTAATTTAATTTGGTTAGTTGGTATTATAAATAAGGGTGTTCTATTACATATTTTTTCATATAGTAAGATACTTGTGTTATTTTATAAAGCCTCCTCCCTCTCATCTCTAATTGCTCTGTGAACATGAGTGACGAAAGAAGAGTTCACCCAAATTGTGGGAATGGTTCGAACCCTTATCATGAATGCAGTGAATATTGCTTCAAAATAATAGCGGCAATAAAGAAGCAAATGATCAAAGCTGAAACATGTGTGTTGCAAGCTAATACTGTTGATGTTCATCGCTCCGATGCACCTGATGAAAGAGATGGTGTTGAAAGTCACAGTGATGATGGAGAGGATAATATGGGAGAAGAGTCGGTGAATCTGATAACAGGGAGGAAGAGGAAGTTATTTGAATTGAGGTTAAAAATGAATGTGGCAAGAAAAGCTAATCAATCTGCAATGGTAGTAGAGAAGAAAAAAACAGAAGCTCCCCCTGCAGAGTGTAGAGGAATGTCCAAGCAACAATGGATTGAAGAGAGGAAGAAGAAAATCGGGAATTTGTTGGATGCCAAAGGGTTAGATATGAGCAAGGCATATATGCTAGATACACAAGAGTCTGCAGAGACAAAGTATAAGAAATGGGAGAAGGAGCCTGCTCCAGCTGGTTGGGATGTTTTTAATAAGAAGACGCTATACAATGCATACAAGAAGCGGACAAAGAATGTTGATGTTGATGTAGATGAGTACAATAGAATGAAGGAAACTGTTCCAGAATTTTATCGAGAAGCTTCAAGTCTCCAGTATGGAAAGGCACCAAAATTGTCAGACGAAAAGATAGAGAGGATGGTGAAGGAGCTAAAGGACAGGGACGAGAAGCGCCAATCATTTAGTCGGAGGAGAAAGTTCCATGAAGAGAAAGACATTGACTCTATTAATGATCGTAACGAGCATTTCAATAAAAAGATTGAGCGTGCCTTTGGAAAATACACCTTGGAGATCAAGAATAACCTTGAGAGAGGATCTGCTTTGCCTGATTGAGCTATATTAATATGTACTTTAATTTTCTGTATCCTAGAGTGATGGCCTTTCTTGGTTTAATTATGCATTTTCAAGTAGAGAAAAGGAAATAATCTTTTCTTTTGAAATCAATTTGTAGAAATATTTTCACTAATGATTATTGAAAGGTCCACACCACCCTTGTTCCTCTTTTTTGTACTCCTTCCTTTGTTTCTATCAGTAGAAATTCAAATCTTATTTATCATCTTAATTAACATAGTTGGTTACAAAACACTATCAAGATTCTACGTCAAAAGCGGATTCTTTACTGATTTATGATATTGACAGAATTTAGCAAACTCATTGGCTGAAACCCAAATCATTTTCTCAGATGATGGACTAGAACCAAACATTTTGAACTAATGTTTAGTCCAAAAGGATTTAAAAATAGATTGTAGATGACTACAGGTAACTGCAACCAAATTAACAAGACCTATAATAAGTTTTCTGCAAACAAAGATGTCCCCTCACAGACCAAGAAGATATTTGGACAATGGTGAGCCCTAGTGGCTTTGATACCATGTAAAATATAGAGACAATGGAAAAATCTTCCTACTCATATTATTCCAAGAACGAGAGTTATTTATATGTGTACAAGCAAATCTATCTAAGGAAACAAAATCAGAAGCAAATCTATCTAAGGAAACAAAATCAGAAAATCTCAAAATATGTTCTATCTATGATAATGCGTCTATGTACAGTTTGTAACACTAAAGAAAATCTCTCTCAAATAACCATTGCCACTCCTCGAATGCCAGTTTGTTCCAAGCCTCAAAAGAATGACTGATCATCCTGCAATCAAATTTGGAAGTTCATTATGTCAGAGTATAAATCCAAAATGGAATCGAAAACTGGTTATGAGAGAATATATATAACAATCTAAAATTGTAAGAAACAGACACTTGCCTTTGAAGATATTTCTTCTTCTCTTGCGACTCTAAGATCGTTTCTTCTATTGTATCCTTGATAATAAATCTCACAATCCTAGTAATGAGGAGACAAAATAAGAGGCATTCAAGGGCATAACAATACAAGAAATGCAAAACACACCTGACTGGTTTATGTTGCCCTATTCGATGAACTCTATCTTGTGCTTGCTGCTCTGCATCAGGATTCAAGCAGGGATCCATCAAGAAAACCTAAGCATAGGTCAAGAAGATGTGAGCCACTTTTCATGCACTTACTTAATAGATGATTACAAGTTATAGTGGTTCTTTATATATCAAATGAACAACACAACAGGAGATATAACGCGCAACAGGAATGAAGCAACTAGAAATCCACAGAGAAGGATAATAGATCCCTTACATGTGATGCAACTGTAAGATCGAGGGCAACACCTCCAGCTTTGAAGCTCGTAAGCAATATCCTGCAATCTGGATCCTCAGTAAATCTGGTAACTGCTGCATATCTTGCAGAAACAGATGTGGATCCAACTAATTGAACACATTTGATGTCCGACTGCCAAAACACACATGTGAAAAGCTTAGTTTTTGTTACAAACTGACAAGAAAAGATGGACGGGAAAATGAAAAGGAAGAACAAAAAAATATCTTTATATCTTACCTTCTGAAGAGAATATTGTATCAGATCCAAAAATGGTGTAAACTGGCTGAAAACTATTCCTTTTGCAGAGCCATCTCTTTCAAACATGAACATAATTTCTTCTCTCTACATTTCAAAAAAGAAGTAGAAATGAACATTAAGCATGCATTTATCAGACACCCTTCACTTTGAAACTCATGATGGAGTTCCGTAATATCAAAATAGAAATACTGTAGCAATATTATTGAAGTAGAAGAATCAAAGAGTTGAGCACACTAGGCCTTCATTCATTTCAGACTTGAAATGGGAAATATATTTAATGCATAGGCCGCACTTCATTTCCTTCCTCTCTTTGTGAAAAGGAAAGAAACACGCAAGACAAAGAAGAAAAGCAAACTGAGGAGAATACATATGATGATAGCATAGAATGTAATTGCATACCAGAGCTTCTATTTTAGTGCTTGTCCGGAAATCATTGAGGTGAATCTTGTTCAATATACTTGAGGATCTAAAACCTTTGACAGTAGGTTCAGAATTAGAAACTCCTTTTTCCACGTTATGTTCCACAAGGAAAGGATGATCAACTGCCTGCCAATTAAGGAAAGACATTAGTCAGACATTTGCCACAACCAAATTTGCCTGAACAGAAGAAGCAAAAAAAAAAATGTTTGTATTTAAGCTCATGTATTTGAAGGTAAAACTACACAATATCCATAAAAACTTTTAGCAGTCATATGAAAAGCTGTACTTCACAACACATATTAAATAAGTCTCTCCATAGTCCAACCTTTATACCGATTTTACAGTTGGTCGCTAGATTTCCTGTGGTTTTATAATTCCCTTGACCAAATTGTATTAACTGTCCATTATTATCGTCCAAATATATATCCACCCATCCAAATTTCAAATCTAAGACTTCAATAAAACTAAAACAATGTAATACTATAGTGATAAAACTATTACGAGAATACATTAACATGAAAATTACAGCAGAAAATTGAATAGGAAATAGAAGATGAAAATATAAAAGCAGCAGCAGAACAATCACATATATATAGGATCAAACAACTTGAAGGCAAAACCCTCAAACAACAAGAATACACATGAAGATGTTGAAGCAATAAAAATTAGAGTGACGATAGATAGATCAGACTAGGATCTAGGAATAACACAAAATCAAACAATTGATAGCTTGATTAATTCTTCTGTGAGTATTTTATCAGTGATTCTCGGATGATGATTCTCGGATGACTTATCCTAATTTGGCCTTAATCTCTAAAGCTGTTCATTGTACAATAATGCTCATCAGTCCTTGCTCATCAGTCCTTGCTCATCAGTCCTAGTTTAAAAGGATAAAGAATGCTTCTACTATTTGCACTAAATATCTTGACTCCAATAAAAAATGGATAAATTGTTTTAGAAGTTTTAGCCCTGAAACTTCTATACAACATTGTTTTGCTACCTTCTGTAGGCGTGTATTTATAGAGCGATAGTTCTTTCTCAGAGTTCCATCCCTAGGATATCTGCAAAAAATACAACGTGGGAAGATATGGTTAGAATAAAAATATCCTCTTCATACTTTCTGCAGGAGGTAATGACTCAAATGATTTGAGAATTTTATGGGAAGAAAATGACCTGTAAAATCTTATGTCTTTATTATACCTAGAAACTAACCCAATATGTTCCAAAACTACTTAAGAACAAGTAATTGTAGGAAACATATTCCATGCAAGGACTTCATGCATAAGACAAGAAAACAGGATATGCAACCAAAAAAGGAAAAACAAAAATGATCCTATGCCATGAAATAGATTCGATGGGAAAAAGCTACTTTAGTGTGAACAGAAAAATTGCAGCGGAAGATGCAAGCAAAGTGGAACTTGCAATCCAAAAGAGCTCGATATCAAAAATAAAATATCAGAGAGCATACTTCTCCAACTTTGCAATGGTTTCTTCTAACAGTTGTTGGTTGTAGGCCTTTTCATTCACATCCAAAGAATCTATTCTCAGAGTAACCTGAATCCAAAAATAAGTAACAAGCTATACCCATGAGAAGATTATTATCCAATTGATGCACACGACATTAGTGTAAGACAGAACTCACAGTTTTCAGGGGAAGTGCAAGATCAGCAGCTCTCTCCTTTTTGGTACGTTTTAGCAATAGATTTTTCAGAATTTTGTGCTTCAACAAAACCATCGCATCTCTACCAGTCGCATTGGATTGAATTGATTCTAAAGGTTTTGCAATATACTAGAAAGAGAAGATGTTTCAACTTTACCATGTTAGCAATATGATGAAGCCTCAGAAGTATGTATATAATTATTAACTTACTCTATTCCACCAGAGAAAGTGGCGTGCAGGTTTGTGGTGGCACTGTGCACACTTAGTTGAGAAGCTGCTGTACATTACATTTATCAAAGAACACATTGATTTCAGGCAGTTTCAATAACATTGGTTGAGAAGCAAAGAGTAACAGATATTAAGTAAAATAGATCTTGAGCCATTGCATTTTTCACCCTCAGGGATAGGAATCGAGATTTAAAAAAAGAAACTTTATGTCTACCTATAATCAAGTGCTTTGCAATCACAATCTTTGCAAAAGTGAT
Source organism: Solanum tuberosum (assembly GCF_000226075.1). Taxonomy (NCBI): domain Eukaryota; kingdom Viridiplantae; phylum Streptophyta; class Magnoliopsida; order Solanales; family Solanaceae; genus Solanum; species Solanum tuberosum. The sequence goes on along the minus strand of NW_006239378.1, from coordinate 308,305 downwards.
AAGCGTAAGGCTTAGCTTGTAAGAAACGAACCTGTGCGAAAGTAAAGAATGTAATTAACCTCACAACAATAAGAGGTTATGGAAAATGTTAAAACAGCAGATTTCACTTACAATTGAGTACAATTCATTCATACGGTTCTGCAGGGGTATACCAGTTAAGGCCCATTTGTATGAAGATTCTAAAGCAAGAACAGCTCTTGCCGTGTTGCAGTCCGCATCCTTTAGATAATGAGCCTATGCCACAGAAGTGCAATCAGGATAAAACATTGCAGATGAAAGATATTGTATCACATGTAATTTAGAAATTTTACTCTCATGAATGCCTAGTTCATATGACTAGATCAGGCAGAAAGTACAATATCATGCAGCATCAGTCTATATAGGAGGAGAGTTCGCAGAATATCCATGATCTGATACGAAAATAGAAAGTGGCAATCAAACTAGAATTTCAAATAACATTTCACATGATGAGCAGTCAAACAAATCATTGAATTAACTTCAGGACAAAGATAAATTTCATGTTCTTATATTCTGATAAAGGTTAATACCTAAAATGTCATAGAGCTCTCACCAACATTATTCATTACACTATAAGACTCTTCACAGCATTCTAAGAGCCAATATAAGACTCTTCACATTCTAAGAACCATCATTGTTCAACTCTAGCTTTGTAAGATATGTTACTTGGGCCTAACTCAACCCCAAATGCTAACTTACGAGGGGAGGATCTATAACAAGCTTGAAGAGTGTCTGGTACTTACTAACTTACAAGTTACATTAAAAGATCTTATGAACAGAAAATGAACATCATATACAGGGAAACCAATTGAAGAGAATGAACAACAAAATCCATGGATCTGTTAATGTTTGACTTGCCTCATCCAAAATGATGCGATCCCACTTCACTGAATGCAAAAATGACCTTCTCCTAGACACATCTTCACCAACACTGGATGAAATATCAACAGAACCATCATCACTCAATTTTTCTGTAGAATCTGTTTTCTGGTCCATTATTTCTACCCGAGGTTTTGAGTTCTTGCTGTTATGCTTTGACTTTTTTGTCCTATAGTCAGCCTCAATAGTGTAGTATGTAGTAATGACAAAATCATATTCCTCCAGTTTGTATGTACATTTCTCCCTGTTGGCGCCATGATAAACAAGGGTTTTGTTGCTACCTTTAGTGGTGCAACGTTCAATCTCGCAAAACCATTGCATTACTCCAATCACAGGACATACAATAAGAGTTCCTTTTACTGTTGGGAGTTCCTGGGAAGCACTGGGTGAAGACGACAATATACTGGAATGTTTCTTTAATTCGCGTTGAGCAAGCACAAGTGCTATGGCTTGAACCGTCTTCCCCATTCCCATTTCATCAGCAAGAATACCTCCTTTGAATGTAGATTCTTCTTGCTTTAATGACCAAGCCAGCCACTCTTTTTGGTACTTCAACAGTGGCGAGAGCAAATCTGATGGTGGCTCGGCAGTTTCAGAAAGAGACACGTTCAGAATATCCAAGTCTAAATCATCTGAATAATTCTCAAGAAGGCATGTATCATTTTCTTCTTCCCATTCTTCCCACGTCAAAGCTGGCCTTTTCTTTTGTTTCTTCTCACGTTTTTTCACCCTAACTAGAAGCCTTTCCATCAAACAATGCCTCTCAAACTTCACATAGAGAAGACCACTACCATCTGAAGCTATAGTCTTTTGGTCTTCTGTCAACAAATAGAATGGATTTCAGATTCGACTAATAGATAAAAATAAAAAGTTACATTATTTTCATTTTTGGGGTATTTCGAAATGTTGAACATAATCCAATTTCACACTAACTTTCAAGAAATGAGGGAGCTTTGGGAATGTCAGAGTTCTCATGGTATTCCAATTTCACACAATCTTTCAAGAACCTGGAATCAAAGGATTGATTTTCAAGAAATGATGGAGCTTTGGAAGAGAACTTCAGAAGAAGAAGAAAAAGAAGAAGAACCTGAAATTGAAGGATCCATTTTCCCAGAAAGCAGAGAGAAATCAGGGCTTTACACACAGAAGGAAATTAAGGGCAATTGTCGATCGTTTGTTTACACAGAGCTAGTTGGAAGAGAACTGGCAAGTGAGCGGGAAGGACTATTTATATAGAGAATTAAAAAAAAAACGACTCCTCTTTATTTTTTTTGGGAGTGGCATCTATCGAAATAGCTAAAAATATAAAATTATAGATATTTGTCTAGACTAGATTCTAGAAGAAAAGGCGTGTAGTGAGATCTTGGGGTTGGGGTCTGGATCGGGGTAGGAGTCAGGTAGTTGGGTCCCGAGTTGAGGTCAGGAGTCTGTAGTCAGATCTCGGGGTTCGGTATCGGATCTCGATCGAGGTCGTGGTTTAGTTTGGGAGTCAGGGTCGATGTCGAGGTCAGGAGTTGGGTTGGAGTTGACAATCAAATCTCAGGTTGGGATCAGGGGTCGAGAGTCGGAACCTGGGTTAGGGTCGGGAGTCAGTTTCTGGCGCAATAACAATCCTTGGTCAGGGTCGGAAGTCGAGCATCGAGTCGAGGTCGGTTCGGATCCTGAGGTCTTGATCAAGATTCAGGTCCAGAGTCAAGGTCAGAAGTTGAGTCTCAGGTCGGGATAAGGAGAGTCAGTACCTAACCCGACTCTCGTTCGACCCGAGACCCGACTCTCGATCCCGACCTGAGACCCTAACTTGGGACCCGACCACGACCTGAGATCCTGACTCAAAACCCGACTCTCGATCTGAGATCCCTACTTAGGGATCGACTCCCCACTCCGACCCAGCCTACGACCCGACTCCCAATCATGACCTCGACTTTCAACCCGCCACCCAACAATAATATTTTTCTTACTTTATATTGGGAAGTCACTTTTTCATTTGAAAAAAAATTCAAAATATTTAGATCAACCAAAAATGAGAGAGGAAAAAGAAAAACCAAAAATGAGAAAATTGAAAAATATTTTCCAAAAATTATATTTCTTCATACTAAACACACCCAGAACATTTGATTGAAACAAGTTTCGTGCTGCTCACCACTCTCATGACCTAGCCTCGATTTTCCCAAATTCCTCAGGCCCTTTCTATTATCTAGCATGCTAGCATGTGAACTAGAATCCCCATCATATTTTGTAAGGGTGAGACAGTCTTTCACTTGTGAACACAAAGTTCTGCAGGTTAGATGTTCGCTGAATTGCCTTAATGTGAATCCTATCTCCTGAGTTGATCATGAATATTTGTAATAAATATTCGATGTTTATAATTAAAGGAGATGACATATTTTATGTGGATTAATGTAACTATCTTGTTGACATTTGAGAACCCACACAAAAGCTTTTTTCAAAATTTAAAACAAAAGAGTCTAATATGAAATATTTATCCTGTTCAAGTGCTCAATTGGAACAAGTCGTTCGAGTGACTAAATGAAAATTTACTGGCAAGTTTAAGGGACTCTCGATGTATAAAGCCTTTCTATTTCTTTTCTATTAGTACTTGTACTTTGCTGTTTTAGATGGTATCGAAGGAGAGTACATTATTGTTTTGTTTGCACTCTTAGGGCAGAACGTCAATGTCGGGCATGCCGCTTATAAGCTAAACTATCTTGGCAAAGCTGAACTGCACTAAATTGCATTGTATTGTCTGTGGCTAATCTTCTTGATAATTGCCCACCTAAGAGAATCATGTTAGTTTGTTTAGATTGTTCAGTGTTTGTTTTCACTTATTTTGTGTGACTAGGTGCATAACATAGGGGTGGATACCATGCTATACCACTAGGATGTGCTAGAGAACTTTTTTTTTGGTACAAGCTAGAGAACTTTTTGGTTTACAATTGACATAGCGGGGGGAACCCTTATGATTGTCTGTCACTGATTATGAACGTGTGTAGCGTTCAGTTTGAGCTTAACTTGTATGTATGCTTAAGTTTAAGCGTGGGGTTTATTAAGAATTACACAGATGGTGAGAACTCAACCATAGATGAAACCATGGAAGCCATAACTGGCAACTGAGAGAAAGCAATAACAGAGAGGAAAATATGATTTGGTAAAATAAGAACTCACACCTTTCATTGATCAGTAGTGAAGTACTTATATACATGTGTGAATATACATCAACGAATATGCAGAAAGAGAAAATATCTAACTAACTAATTAGCTCTCTAACCGACTCTGACATCACTAACTAACTGCACTAACTAACAGAAAAGATGGAATCTAACTAACTGAATGTCATAATTAATACACATTTTAATCATGATTGTTAATACACATGTCATGATGTCAATATAAACGAACGAGTATGGTTGAAATTAGCATATTGAAAGATTGATAAAAAATAATCAGAGCGGTTATGATATTATAAAATTTTCCTCTTGACCGAATATGTATTAATCTTGATTCACAGATTCATTTTATGTGGTATCCATGATCGAACTAAAGGTTACCAAGGAATCATGCATAACACTGAATTGAAAGCCACCGAATACCCCACAACTAACATGTGAAATGGATGCATAAGGATATTGTGCTCAACTGGAATTTTTTTTCTTCTAAATCATGAAACAGAAAAGACCTTTACCAAACTTATGAGATATATATTACATTTATGTTAATTATGTCTTGTTCTGGAATTTTTGACCAAAGTAAGTCATTATGTAAATCAATTCACCAAAATAATATGTTTTTTTGAAATTTTACAAAATTAGAATAAGCGTATTTGGCAGTAACGTTTTAGGTATTATTTTATTAAAAAAAATCAGTAACAAAAAGACAAAAAGCTGACGGAGTTAACAGACCTAAAACGTTACTTTCAAATACGTTTTATTAATTCGTTACTCACAGGAACGTTTTAAGACTAAAATGTTATATCTGACTTTCACCACCATCAACCTCAATAGTCACTCCCACAACTCCTCCGCCCCCAATTATTACGACGCTCTTCTTCCTTATTTCTCCGACGACTTCACAAACAACCTCTGCGTTTCCGTAAGCAAAACTCTTTTGCTGGCATTTCAAACAGTTGTCGTCTTTGCTATGTTTGTCACTATAAATTTCCCACTTTTTCAAAAATTTCTTTAAAAAAAATATTGAATTGATTCTTGGAATTTGACTTTCTTCCATAGATAAGATTCAAATTTCAATGAGTGATTTCGATTAACTTGTCAGTTAGGTATTTGACCAACTAATTTGAAACTTAAATTTGAAATTTCTGGATGTAAATCTTACTAAAAGGTAAGATTTCAATTACAAATTTGCAATTTCAGTTTCTTACAAATTAATTAAAACATAGTAACTTATATGTTTACATTTTATTTTTAAAAAATTCATAATTCCAAAGTTTACATACATGTGCAGACACGCAGTTATGTTTTAGCCTCAATCTGTAATTGAATTCTAAAGAGTTCTTATGGTCAGTAACGTTTTAGTCATAAAACGTGATTGTGAGTAACGAATTAATAAAACGTATTTGAAAGTAACGTTTTAGGTCTGTTAACTCCGTCAGCTTTTTGTCTTTTTGTTACTGATTTTTTTTAATAAAATAATACCTAAAACGTTACTGCCAAATACGCTTATTCTAATTTTGTAAAATTTCAAAAAAACATATTATTTTGGT
>NW_006239378.1:289915-300902 GCF_000226075.1 Solanum tuberosum | reverse complement strand
ACCACCTGCATAACTGTTTCCTTGATAATTTGTCCTGAAAGTCCTTCCTCCATGACTCTTGTTATCAAGAGAATTTGCATTCAAAGAGATTGAATCTGTGGGCATTCGACCAATAGGCTTAAATTCTCTTTGTTTTTCCTCCTGGATTAACAGTGAGAAAGCCTGTCCCATAGAAGGGAGTGGATTCATCATGAGGATATTTCCCCTCACTACTGTGTACACTTCATTTAGTCCCATAAGGAACTGAATCAAACGTCTATCTTGCTCTGCCTTGTGCATACCATCCTTTGCACCACACACACATACACAACTACATTGATTCTTCACACTCAAAGTATTCAACTCCTCCCACAATTTCTTCATCCTCGTATAGTAGACTGTGATGTCTAAGATTCCTTGAGCGAGATCATTGATTTCTTTTTGTATCTGGTACAGTTTTGCCCCATTAGTTTGGTCGTATCTATCCTCTAACTCCTTCCAAAGTTCAGCAGAATTATTCACATACTCCACACTATCTGAGATTTCCTTGATCAATGAATTTAAAACCCAAGATGTTACCATATCATCACACCTCTGCCATTGGCGCAATTGAGGCGAATTGGAATTTGGTTTCTCACAGCTTCCATCGATAAAACCCAATTTGTTTTTCACTGACAGAGCTCGCATAACTCCTCTTCTCCAGGATCGATATCCTGTTCCATCAAATTGAGCAGGGACAAGCATCATCCCTGGGCTATCTGAAGGATGCACATACAAAGCACTACTAGTGTCGTTTCCAGATGTGTTAGTTCCCTCAGATGTGGATACATTGTCGTCGACAGCCATGGATATACACAACAAAACTTATCGTGAATTACTTGACAAGAGAAGGAAAAGAAAACTGTGATCGAAACTTAGATCTGAACCAGCATAGAAGTCGAAATTCGTATCAATCGAAGATAACAATTCAAACAGCAATACAACCAACAGAAGACGAAGAACAGATCGACTGACCTTGCTCTGATACCATATTAAGAATTACACAGATGGTGAGAACTCAACCATAGATGAAACCATGGAAGCCATAACTGGCAACTGAGAGAAAGCAATAACAGAGAGGAAAATATGATTTGGTAAAATAAGAACTCACACCTTTCATTGATCAGTAGTGAAGTACTTATATACATGTGTGAATATACATCAACGAATATGCAGAAAGAGAAAATATCTAACTAACTAATTAGCTCTCTAACCGACTCTGACATCACTAACTAACTGCACTAACTAACAGAAAAGATGGAATCTAACTAACTGAATGTCATAATTAATACACATTTTAATCATGATTGTTAATAGGGTTGTTGCAACTCTGACTTTTACTTTGGCTTTCCTTCTGAGATACAACTAGAGTGTTGCTTCTATTGTTTGCAGGTTTAGGTAAAAATAAGTAAAATGGGAAGAGCTAAGATTGGTAAATCTGCAGCTACACCATCCGAGATTGCCCGATCATCCAGAAAACGTTTGGAGGCTGTGTCTAGAAATCGCTCCAAGGGTAAATAAGGTAGCATAGAAATCAGCCAGACCACCAAAGAGGTCCCGTGATGGACCCGAGCTTACTAATGATGAGGGAAAGAAGTGGTATAAGAATTTCAAACTACACGACCGCTATGTGTCTGACCAGGGTATTGATGAGGCGACCTTTAAGAAGTTTCCCAGAGTATTAGCATTATAAAAGAATGGGGTTTGGACTCTCTGCTGCATTCACATGATCAAAGAAGTATAAGCTAATTGGGATCTGTACCACACAGCAAATGACAAGTAACTGTTCAGGGAAACTTACTCCCCCCCCCCCACCTTCACCAAACACTTAGCTAAGTTCATCTGCGACTGACCTATAAGGATATTCATTATACTCTATGTGGGGAGCGATCCATAACCTTGTGTACCCGCTAAATTTAAAATAAAAATAATGATTTTAGCACTCTAGCTTGATTCGAACCCTTGTCTTGTAGGTGGTTCCTCTTCCTTGTACCAACACCATAAGAAGACTCCTATGCTCCTCATGGCTGCACCGTTTATTATATCCTAGTTTGGGCTAGTTTCTCAAAATAAATATACATATATACACATGATGTTTTTCGAAGTTAACAGGTGCACATGCACCCCCACTAGGAAGGGTAGGTCCGCCTCTGAGCCCATATAAGAACTTCGGTAACCTCTTGATAAAGTACATGTTGGCTTTGGGAGTTGCTGAGTAGTATGCGGGAGATAAGAGTATTCCAGCTTCTCAGGCTGTTTTGGATATCAACTCGGTGGAGGGTCTTGAGGATGATAAGATAGGCAAGCTGAGTAATGAGGAGAGACGTGCATGTCCCGAGAGCATATGAGTTTGCTTGTGTGGATGATGGAATTACATAAGTAGTCGTATATAAGCTTTAGCGGTTTAATCCTCTTTTGAAACAATAATAAAAATCACCCGGTGGGAGTATTTCATCCTTAACCAGAGGTCTCGGGTTTGAGCCCTGGGTATGGAAAAAATCTTGTTGGGAGCGTCACCCCCGAATGGCCCTACAGTGCGCGATCCCAATTTAGTCGGAGCTCCAATGTGGGCTCCGGACACCGAGTGGGAAACCAAAAAAAAAAAATGTTGAGATTCTATGGCTATGGAAAACTAACACAAATATTAACACAATTAAGATTCCGTGAATGTTAATTAATTTTATCGTATAACAGCAGCTATATATATGTACAAACTTTTTCATGTTACCTTCACCAATTGATATAAGAACTTTTAATAGGAGCAGTTTCAACTTCAAGGAGAAAAAGTAAACCACTTTAGTCTGTCGCAGGTAAAATCAACACACAGAATTAAACAGAGTTCAAAAGCAAATTAAACTAAAGATGTTCCTTGTGCAGGCATAAGGATTATTGGAAGCCTTTCTTCTGAGGTTTGAGAAGTTGACTCTTGTGCACGCAGAAAGTGCAAGTCACTGCCATTTGCAAGGCTATTGAACTCCACACATTTGGATGGCATTGTTGGGTAGCGTCGTTGGCAGAATGTCAGCAGTCTTTTAACTGAATACAGAAGCTTCCTTGTTGTCTCATCATTCATGACGTGAGCAACACTATTTGTATGAATCTTCTCACGCGCTGATCGTTCATGAATACCAACCATAGTAACACCAATAGGCCAAGGTGCATTACCAATTGCTATCTTATTAAGATATTGATCCATTGCAGCACTATATTCTCTATTCATACAACATTCAACCATCACAACTAATGCTTTCCTAATGTCAATATTAAGTAACTTTTTCCTGCATAAATCAAATAACGGATTCAAATCCCTAGCACACTGCATAAAAGTAGCCACCACTGTCTGGTTTTTAGCCTCAGAACTCATCTCATCAAGCTCTTGATTCCACTCATTCAACAGCTTTTTGTAAAACACCAAAATCTTATCCTCATCACACAAATCCTCAAAATTAGTTTTCATCCTCTTCAAATCTTCACCATCTTTATCCTGATCTGTGGCTTTCCGCTTCAACATCCGTGACTTCTTCAACTCCAAAACATCTCTCAAAAAGTCATTCGTTTGCCCTTCAGTCATATCACTATCCTCAACTTCAAACAATCCAGCTTTCAACACAAGATTCAACCTAGCAAACCTTGCCTCTTCATCTTCTCCGAATAAAGTTACAGGATGTTTCAAAACCCTAAGGCGGCGAACAACTTGTTGTAGCGGAAGGGAAACTAATGAAGAAGATTCCGATTTGATATTATCAGTTGACAAGTAAGATTTATGATTATTATGTTGCTGGGATTTCGCTTCTTCACGTTTTTTACTCTGTTCTATCTCTAATTTGTTGAAAAATTTACGTCGACCCACATATTGGGCTCGATTGTTCCGTAGCTTCTCTGTTATTTGTTTCACTTCCTCCATTGTTTTGATTTTGATTTGTGAATTTGCTTTGCTAACTTTTAATTTATTTAAAGAAGAAACAACGTCAAATCCGACTAGGAATAGAATTGGAAAGAAATAATAGGACTTGAGTAAAAAACCATGTAATAGATTCCTAAAATAATGAAAAATTTATGGGAAAACTATTAGAAAAAGATTCCTAAAATAATGAAAAAGACTATTAGAAAAAAGATTCCTAAAATTACTATAATCTTAAGCTAACTATAAAGAGAAAAGACATTGCCAAAACTCTTTAGGAAATAAACTAAGAACAGGAATCCTAAATAGTTAGGATTTGTTTGTCCTAATAATTCCTATAGTAATAGATTTTCTAGTTTAATTTTGTTTGTTAGTATTGTAAATAGGGGTGACTTATTACATATTTTCATATACTGAGATACAAGAGTGATTGTGTTGAGCGCAGTGTTCATTCTTCTACTGCTTAATACGGAAATTGATCTGAGAACATGAGTGATGAAAGAAGATTCACCCAGATTGTGGGAATGGTTCGAACCCTTATCATGAATGCAGTGAATATTGCTTCAATATAATAGCGGAAGTAAAGAAGCAAATGAGCAAAGCTGAAACAGGTGTATTGCAAGCTAATGCTGTTGATGTTCATCGCTCCGATGTACCTGATGAAAGAGATGGTGTTGAAAGTCACAGCGATGATGGAGAGGACAACATGGGAGAAAAATCGGCGACTCTGATCACAGGGAGGAAGAGGAAGTTATTTGAATTGAGGTTAAAAATGAATGGGGCAAGAAAAGCTAATCAATCTGCAATGGTAGTAGAGAAGAAGAAAACAGAAGTTCTAGCTACAGAGTCTAGAGGAATGTCCAAGTATGGAAAGGCGCCAAAATCATCAGACGACAAGATAGAGAGGATGGTGAAGGAGCTCAAGGACAGGGACGAGAAGCGCCAATCATTTAGTCGGAGGAGAAGGTTTCATGAAGAGAAAGATATTGACTCTATTAATGATCGTAACGAGCACTTCAATAAAAAGATTGAGCGTGCCTTTGGAAAATACACCTTGGAGATCAAGAATAGCCTTGAGAGAGGAACTGCTTTGCCTGATTGAGGTATTATGTCATGTCAACCTAGAGCAGTCTTTGTGATAACCTTTCGAGTAAATTTGTATTTTCTGGTTCTCTGGTTTGAACACACATTACTAACAAGTTCAAGAAAATCCCCTATGAATAACTTAATATGGTAATTTTATTTTCTTTCATAGTAGCCACTATTTTGCTAATTCTTTGAACTCGCATATGACTTTCTATATGCAATTCATTCATTGACAAGTAAAGCAAAAAGAAACAAAACAAGTTAAAGAAAATCCCCCATGTTGTAATGTTAACATCCCCTTGTACACTTATTGATGGGTGATTTAGGCAACCATATGCCAAAGTTTTTGCCAGGTTCCTCCTTTTTTTTTACTTACAACAATGTCATAATTTTGGGTATAACATGTTTCTAATCCTAGTCTTTATATAATAAAGGAACCTTTTAAAAAAATAAATTGAAGGTGCACGTTACCATAACCTTGCCTTGAGGGTATGGATTCTGATGCACTTTTTATCATGCAAGTGAAGTTAAAATAGAAGTAAACAATAAGAAGAATTGATGAAGCTAATGACTGTTAAAGGTGATTCTTATAAACTAAGATGTAGAAGCAACAGAAACACTCTTTGGACAGATCAAACTCCATACAGCCTAAAAGCAAATGTAGAACATTTTGTAAAGAATTTGGCTAGAAGCTGAACAAAGAAAATGTCAATTAGTTTGCCAAACCGAAGAAATAGAACATATCAAAAGTGATGATAAAACAGGGATTTCAAGTCCTCGGTTGTTAATTTTCCTAAGGCCTCTGAAGAACCACCAACTGTCCTGCAATCATAGGAAAAACGAACAGTTAGGGGAAAATGGTTTTTTACAGAAAGAGCGGAGGAAGGGATGTAATAAAAAGATTGACACTAAGCTGAAATGCAACAATGGTACGGGACACTAATTCCTGCTGGAACTGTCAAACATATTCTAAATAGACTCAGAAAGAAGAACTGGCAACAGTTTCACAAGGAACTTATTGCTGCATTGTGCAGAGCAATGATATACCAGGTTTGGAGAGCAAGGAACTGGAAATTGTTTAAAGGCATCACTGTAAATACAGATACGGCCATGACACAAATTATGAAGGAATTTGTAGATAGACTTGTGGTAGTTAAACGGTCTAGAAAGGCGAATAAGTATTGTTGGTTGTTGCAGAGATTTGTGTAACTAGAGTTCTATAAGAGGCTTAACTCTCTTAATACCCTTCTTAGAGGGTGATTAGGAGATTGAGTGCTCTTTAGGTGTATTGTTTTTTGTTTGTTAATGGTAATTTACATTGGTCACCAAAAAAAACTTGCAAGGGAAAATCATCAAAATACTTTATTTTTGTCAGAAGACAAATGCAACTAACTATGTAGACGACTATAAGAAAAACACACTCGCCCTTCAAAAAGTAATTTCTTCTTCTCTTGTAACTCTAAGATTCTCTCTTCAATTGTATTCTCCATCACAAATCTCACAATCCTGCAAATTTGAAAACAACAATAAGCTCCATTCAGTGACATCCAAAGTAGAAGAAATACAACACACACTTGACTGGTTTATATTGCCCTATTCGATGAATTCTATCTTGGGCTTGCTGCTCCACCGTAGGATTCCACCAAGGATCCGTTAAGAAAACCTAGCAAAGATCAACAGATGAGCCACATATCATGTGCTTATTCAACAGATAAATACAAGTCATCATTGTATATTCAATGAACCAAATAACAGGAACCTGAAGAGTGGTAGATATGCACAAGCCTTCAGAATTTAGAGCAGTTCACAGAGAAAGAAAATATATACTTGCATGTGATGCAACTGTAAGATTGAGAGCAACACCTCCTGCTTTCAAGCTCATAAGCAATATCTTGCAATTTGCATCCTCAGTGAATCTTTTAATTGCAGCATCTCTTGTGGCAATAGACATGGATCCAACTAATTGAACACAATTGATGCCCGTCAGCAATTACACACAATACAAGCTTCTTTTTTGTTAGTCTGAAAAGAGGAAGGGAAAGTAGGAAGGAGAAAGTACATTATGTCTTACATTAAGAGAATACTGTATCAGGTCCAAAAACGATGTGAAATGGCTAAAAACTATTCCTTTTGCAGAACCGTCCCTTTCAACCATGTCACTAATTTCTTCCCTCTACATTCGATACAAGTAAAAAATGAGCTAATTTCTGAAGAATTTAGAGCGGTTCACAGAGAAAGAAAATACAAGATCATGAGCTCACACCCCTTGCTCTCCTTGTGAAAAGGAAAGAAACCCATAAGACAAAGAAGAAAAGCAAGCTGAGGAGGATATGAATTATGATGAATGCAATTGCATACCAATGCTTCTATTTTAGTGCTTGTCTTGAATTTATCAAGCTGAATTATGTTCAATATACTTGAGGACCTAAACCCTTTGACAGTAGGTTTAGAACTAGAATCTCCCTTATCTTTATTTCCAGTGAAGTCAAATGTGAGGGGTTTGGTACATGAAGGGCATGGCGTTTTCCTCACACTTTCAGATAAATATATCGCACAGGCCTTGCAAAACACGTGCCTGCAACAAGTAACCTGCAACAATCAAAAAGAGATGCACAGTTCAAAGAAGATTCTGTCTAATGTATAAGGACTCTATACGAGAAGTACTTTTGATAAAATCTCTATGTCTATGCTGCTAGAAAGAGAGTATCCCAAATGCTCATCCACTTCATGAGAACTCCAACTATTTTTAAAGAGTGTACATACAATATTCAGACTGACAATGAGCAATTGAAAGGTGCTCAATGTTCTTGGACCTTGAATGTAACACCCCGAATCCGAAATAGACCAAAAATGCAGATTTTGAGAAGTTGCAGGTGCAACTTACGGTCACCATCCACGGACCGTAGGTCAGACCACGGCCCGTGCTGGTGGTCTGTGGTTCACCACTGCAACCCCTCCCCAAACCAGCTCAGAAAAGTCGGCTAAGTCCCAACTCACGGTCCGTAGATCAGACCACGGTCCGTGGTCTGTGTCCGTGGATCGAGACCTCCTTTACCCAGACTCTGACACAAACTACGGTCGACCAGAATGGACCGTCATTCAATCCACGGTCCGTAGGTCTGACCGTAGATGAGGGTCAGCAGCCAGTTAGCTGAAAATTATTGATGGGTCAACTTCAGATGGTCATAACTTTTAGCACAAAAGGAATTATGTGTCCCATGACCTATTATATGATAGATAATTGAATTCTCTTTCCAACGCCACCGATTTTGCTAAAATATGACCTCCGAGTAAAAAGTTATGCTCGTTTTAGTGAAGCCCTGTTGGGCAGACTCGACCGACGACTCCAATTGACGGACCGTCGATTGACCTACGGCCCGTAGGTCCAGTCCGTCGGTCACTCCGACAACAATTAAGTTAGGGGTCTTTTGGTCTTTTCCTATTTCGTTTAACCCATAAGGTACGTCGTTTAGACCCTAAATCATGAGGTTTTAGTTGGTTTAGGCCTAGAAACATAACTAGAACTTATCTAAGTAAAATCATTAATCAAAATTTAGAAAATTAGAAGCAAGAGAGGAGGAAAAGGTCAAGAACCCTAGTTCAAGAACGCAACAAGTTTCTTCAGTTCCAGCCCAGAAATCAAAGGATTTCTCTGTGAAATTCGTCACCAGGTATGTGGGATTTCACTAGTGGGTTCCTTTCGCCCATTAGGTCCCTAGAATTCAGTCAGATTCTTGATTCCATGATTATGAACAGACCTAGGGTTTCTAGAATTACAGCAGATCATCATGAATTAGCTATTTAAATGTTTCAAATCAGATTATCATGTTATTACATCGTTTCTCGCATGAATTTTAGAACCCTAGCTAGGTCAGATATCTCAGTTATTCAGTTATACATGCCTCAGTTATTAATGCATCATTATCAGATTAATTGTTGCATTCTCAGTTTGCATGTTCAATTTTGAGCTATCCAGTATTTTACATAAATTCAGTCATAACTAGTTAACCACTTAATTCATTGGGAGTAGCATAATACCGAGTTGGACTTGGGTTCAGCGTACCCATATAGTCCCAGAAATACAAGCCACGTAGGTGTAAGTCCCCTCTGTGGGCAACATCAGTTTAGTGATCACGCCAGCATGCCTCTATACCTCTGGCAGGGTATATTGGGTCCTCTCGATGGGGCGTATACATCGGACTCCACATTTAGCTCATGTGGTTTTATGTCGGTTATTAGTAGCTCCCACAGTTCAGTCAGACTCTATTGCATTGACCACATTTACAGTTCATTCAGTATTCAGTCAGCATGTTATAAATTGGTCATTGCATTCAGTTAGTTCAGTATTAAATATCTATATCATGTTCAGAGTATATCATTGCTTTACCAGATTAATTCATTGCTTTATTGCATTGTTCAGTTATATGTTATTTCAGTTTTACTCTATCCTGCATGCTCAGTACCTTTCAAGTACTGACGCATACGTGTGCTACATCTTCTCGTGATGTAGGTTCAGGTTCTCAGCATCCAGATCACGCTTAGATCGGTTCCCGATCTCCAGTTCAGCAACATCAGACTTAACTGGGGCATGTCCCAGCACTTCTAGTCAGTTTAGAGGCTTATTTCAAACATAGTTAGATTCAGCTTAGTATTGAGTTAATATCTTCTTTGTATTAAACTCATCAGTTTTCATTTATCTCAGTTATAATATATGGGTATTCCCCATCTTTTCATTTTTATTTATGATTTAGCTTTTGCATCAGTTTATTATCTTTAGTCTGCTCATGATCATGCCAGCAGGGTTAGCTTGGGATCACTTGTGGTCCTAGGTCCCATGTCTGCGTCTCGGGGGTAGCTCTGGGCGTGACATTGAATGGCAGCATAAAAATAATTTAGTAATGCAGAAAACGAGAGAGCTATCAAAATTGAACTTCAGCTGAGTAACATGTTTGATATCTGTTTCTTTCCTTTTCTTCTCTCTCTTTTCCTATTTCTTGGTTTGGGGGAGAGGAGTGGGTAGAGGTGCACAAACTCACTACTGGATCTTCCACTGCATCCTGACATAAGTCACATGATTGTTCAAAATCTCTAGCCTCTTAACTGCCACTAGCCAATTCTGTTACAGAGTACATCACAAGTTAACAATGATTAGCTGCCTGCCAATTAAAGAAAGTCATTGGTCAGACATTTTCTGCAATCAAATTTGGCTGTGACCCATAGTAAGACAAATATATGTATGGGAGGCAAGTTTGGACGAAGCAAAAGAAAGGTCAGTGTTTGTATTTGCGCTCATATAATAGAAACAGAAAACTAGAAGCAGCCACTTCAAAATTAAGTTCAAAAAAAAAAAAAAATTAGCTCAAAATATTAGCTTTTACATGAGAAAATAATTTAAGCAAGAAGCTATGTTTAATAACCTTTAGCAGTCGTTTGATAAGCTGGAATGCATATCAACTAAGTCTTCCATAGTCATTTATTGATAATAAACATTTTTTGATAAACCCCCTTGACAAGATTGTATTAACTATCCATTGTTATCTTCCTACTACACATCCAACCGCCAAGTCGAAAACGATGTAATACTATAGTGATACAATAATACCAAGAAAATGTTTATACAAAAATTACTGAAGAAAAGTGATATGAAACAGAAGATACAAAAAAAGTTGCAGAACATTCATATCTATGCACATATAAGAAATGTATTGTCAATTAATAAGGACAAATGAAAAGTATAAAAAATCACGAGGGTCATGAGTAGGACAGGTAAAGAGAACCAAAGTCGAAGGACATCAACCCCATGATGGGAGGAAGTTGTTGGAATGGAAGGAAAATCAGAGGAAGTTGAAAGAATAGGAATAAAGAGTAGAAAGCCTGTGCTCTGATCAATTTATATCGAAGGAGCAAAAAAATATCATTTTCACTCTAATCCCCCCACCCCCACCCACCCACCCACACACAGTTTTTTAATCAGTCATTCTG
>NW_006239378.1:276993-288099 GCF_000226075.1 Solanum tuberosum | reverse complement strand
CACACACAGTATTTTAATCAGTGATTCTGGATGACTAATTCCACCTATTAAATGACCCTGAATGACAAAAGGATAAACATATGCTTATACACTAAACTACATTGAATCCAGTAAAAAATGGATAAAATCGATTTGAACGCTTAGAACCAAAAACTCAAAAATTGAAGCAATAAAAAGAGTCAATTAGAAAACAAAAATAAGAAGATGAATGCAAGCATCCATTACAATCAAGAATGTTCAAGGTTTCACACATATCAAGCATATATATAGAGCATTGTCTTGGACTATTGGTACCTGACGTAGGCGTGTGATTATAGCCAAAATGTGACCAAAGTAATTAGTCAGAATTCCAAGCTGGACATATCTGCACCAAAATAAAATATGTGGATGCAGCTAGAAATATAAATATCCTTGCTCCCTTTTTACATTTTGGCAAGGTAATGACATAAATGATTAAAAATTTTATGGGAACAAAAAGATGTATAAGATCTTTAAGTTAAAAGCCAAGAATCTAACCCAAAGGGTTCCAGAACTACATGAGAACAAAAAATTGTAGGAAACAAGATACAGCGACAAAAAAAAGAAGAGAAACAATGGGCTAGAAAATTGGTGCAGATGTAGACAAGCAAAGTGGACATGAAGGAAGAAAAACTCGAGTTTGAAAATGAAATATCAGAGAGATGGCATACATATCGAACTGTGCCCGGCTTCTATTGTACAATGTCTTGTAGTAGTCGTATTCTCTATCATACAAAGAATCTTTTCTCACAATAGCCTGAATGAACCCAAAAACAGAACCAGTTAGAAGATTCTAATCGAATTGAAGCACACGGCACTAGTGCAAACAGAACTTACAGTCTTTGTGGGAAGTGCAAGATCAACAGCTCTTTCTTTTTTGGTACGTCTTAGCAATAGACTTTTCAGAATTTTGTACTTCAACCACACCAACGCATCTGTACCTTCATTATCGTATGACTTTAATGGTTTTTCAATATACTAGAAAAAAGAAGAAGATATTTCAACTTTACTATGTCAGCAATAAGATGAAACTTCAAAAGTATGTAAATTACTAATTATCAACTTACTTTCTTCCACCAGAGGAAGTGACGTGCAGGTTGGTGGGAGCACTGTGGGCACACATCGGAGAAGCTGTAGAATTTATCAAAGGACAGACAGCACAAGATGTTTCAGAAGTAACACTGATTGAGAAGCAAAATAACAACAATATAAAGTAAAATAGACTTTGAGCCATTGAGAATTTCACCATCAGGGGTAGGAACAAGGATATAAAAAAGAATCTTTGTGTCTACCTAAAATCAAGTCCACTGCAATTACAATCTTCGCAAAAGTAACAAGCACAAGGCATAACTTGAAAGAAACGGACCTGAGTAGAAGTAAAGCATTTAATTAACCTCACAACTAAAGAAGTAAAGAAAATGTAGTTAAAAGTAGCAAAAGTTAACTTACAAATGAGTACAATTCCCCATGCAGTTTTGCAGGGGTGTACCAGTTAAGGCCCACTTATAGAAAGATTCTAAAGCAAGAACCGCATTTGCGGAGTTGTTGTGTACAGATTTGATATGATGAGCCTATGTCATAGACATTCAATCAGTTAAGAACATTTCAGATAAAATATCTGGTGTCATATGAAATTTAGGAGTTCTACTCTCAGCAGCTAGACCAGGCACAAACTACAAACCACATGCATCAGTGTTCAAGGACAACAGAGAGAACAGAATGTCCATATCCATCATGAAAATAGAAACGAATGATCAAACTAGAATTGAAGATGAAATTTCACATGTTTAGCAGTTGAGCAAACAATGAACTTTAGGACAGAGATAAATTCCATATTCTTACATTATGCTGTATCTTAATAGCTGAAACATTATGGAGGTACTCTCCATAATTCAGCAGTTAACTGTATAGGTTTCTTCCTAACCACCAAAAGATTCTTCACATTCTAATAACCAACATCGCTGTTAGCACATTAATCAGCAGTTAACATGATCTACTTGAAAAAGATTGCAAAAACAGTAAATGAACACCATGTACCTGGAAATGCCAAGTTAAGAAAACAAAAAGTTAATGCATGAATCTATGAATGTATGACTTGCCTCATCCAAAATGATACGTTCCCACTTCACTGAATGCAGAACTGACTTCCTCTTGGACACATCTTCACCAACACTGCAGTTCTTCTTTGTCTTTTTTGGCTTATAGTCAGCCTGGATAGTGGAGTACGTAGTAATGACAAAATCATACTCCTCCAGTTTGAACATACATTTCTCCCTATTGGTGCCATGATAAAAAAGAGTTTTGTTGCTTCCTTTAGTGGTGCAACGTTCAATCTTGCGAACCCATTCCATTTCTCCAATCAGAGGACATACAACAGGAGTTCCTTTTACTGTTGGGAGTTCCTGGGAAGTACCGAGTGAAGACGACAATATACTGGAACCACTAGTTGCTTTCTTTAATTCGCATTGAGCAAGCACAAGTGCTATGGCTTCAACCGTCTTCCCCATTCCCATTTCATCAGCAAGAATACCCCCTTTGAATATAGTTTCTTGCTTTAATGACCAAGCCAACCACTCCTTTTGGTACCTCAATAGTGGCAAGATCAAATCTGATGGTGCCTCAGCAGTTTCAGCAAACGAAACGTTATGAATTTCCAAGTCTAAATCATCTGAATAATTCTCCAGAAGGAATTCATCCATTTCTTGTTCAAGTATCTCCCATGTCAAAATTAATCCTCTTCTCTTTTGTATCCTCTCACGTTCATATTTCCTCATTGTTATCCTTTGCAACATGCCACGGTATCTACGATCTGAATCCGTATCTTCATCCATTTGATCTTCAATAACATGAACAAATATCAATTTAATTAGAAAATTACGCAAACTATTCAAAGCATTTATGGGTGCTAGTATTTCAAGATGGATCTCCCCTATGGAATTTGACATCAATAAATTAAAAATATGAGAAAATTAAAGATAACAGCTCATCGCTAGGGCACAACATTCTCATGCTATTCCAATTTTACATGTCATTCATTATTTTCCATTTGGGTCATTTCAAAATCATTTGATTTCAACCAAACTTTCAAGAAATTCAAGAGCTTCAGAAGATAAACAAACAAGAAGACTAAGAAGACGAAGAAGAAGAACCTGGTATTGGAGGATTCATTTTTCCAGAAAGCAGTGAGAAATCAGGGCTTCTCATTTTTTTGATGTGTAGAAATTGACATCCAAGTTTATCATCATACATTTAAATTATTTTTTTTTTGAGAATGAACATCATACATTTAAATATTATTGGGTGAATTCAAGTAAAAAAAGGAAACAAAAAAAGTCCTTTCCAACAAATCTGTTCTATTTCGAAATTGATCTAGATGTAATTTTAAGGAAAAAGTATTTAAAACCGTTCAACACAAGTAAATGTCATTTAAAGAGTTCACATTGACAATGGGCAATTGGAAGTTTCTTGAAGTTCTTGGACCTTGATGGTCAACACAAAAATGATTTAGTAAATGCAAAATGGAGAGAGCTATCAAATTAAAGTTCAGCGGAGTAACATGTTTCTGGATGTGTTGTTTTTTCCGCTTCTTCTTTCCCTTTTCCCTTACCCCATTTCTTGGTTTAGGGGGGTGGGGGGATAAAGGTTCACAAACTCACTACTATATCCTCCACTACATCATGACATAAGTCACACAATTGTTCAACATCTCTAGCCTCTATATTGTCAATAGCCAATTCTATGCTAGAGAACTTCATGAGGTAAGGATGATCAACTCACTGTCAATTCTATGTCATCGAACTTTGAGAAAAGGCTCATTTATGCAATCCGTTAAAAGTTTGGCTTATCTATGTCATTACCGTTTGAGGAAAGGCTTATCCATGCCATTCTTTTTTTACTCCGGTTTGCAAAACCATTTTTACCTCAACAAACCAAACAACTTTCAACACTTTTTAATTGGGATTTTTGGATCAAGTGTACTTTTTTTGCTTCTTTTTCCTCAATAACACCAACAACACATGAAGAATATCAAAAACTCCCAAATTTTCAGCTTTCTCAAAATTTCAAGAGTAGCTTCCCTCCGAGCTAGATACCAAAACTCAATATCTTTTGAGCTCGAATTCAACCTAATTCAACATGACTTAATTGAAATTTCTTTAAATTTTCAAAACTTCAACATCCTTAAATGGTGAAATTTTCTCCACAACTTCAAATCACTTGAAATTTTGAACATAAACTCAAAGAACACTAGGGAACAAGGGTCTAGTGTCAAAAACAACAACGAAAACACGAATCAAAGCAATTTTTTGAAATTTTGGGACTGATTTTCATTTTTTTGGAATATTTTTTATAATACAGGAGGATTTTTTTAATTCGACAAATGATTTTAGAAATTTGGCTTCTTTTTTTTTTGACATGGCCGAAATTTGAGGTGATTTTGTGAAGAATTGAAGAAGTTGGAAATTTGGGAGTTTTTTATGTTCTCCCTATGATCTTGGTGTTCTTGGGGAAGAACAAGCAAAAAGAGTATATTTCGTCCAAAACCCCAATTGAAAAGTGTTAAAAGTTGTTTGGGGTCTTGTTGAAGTAAAAAATTATTTTGCAAAACCAGAGTTGAAAAATAATGACATGGATGAGTCTTTTCTCAAATGACAATGACATAGATAAGCCAAACTTTTAACGTATGACATAAATGAGCTTTTTTTCAAAGTTTGATGGCATATTTGGGCATTTTCCCATTAAAGAAAGACATTGGTCAGACAATCAAATTTAGTTGATGATCATAGTAAGACAAATACTTCAAAATTAAGTTCACAAAAAGAGACAAGCACAAATATTAGCTTTGACATGGGAATATTTTAAGCAAACAACTATGTTTAATAACCTTCAGCAGTTGTCTGATAAGCTGGACTACACATCAAATAAGTCTTCAATTAGTCCAATCTTTACACAGATTTTACATATTTGATCCAGTGACAGATTGATTACTTTTTGACAATCAACTTTTTTTTATAACCCCCTTGACCAAATTGTATTAACTATCCATTATTATCTTCCAAATACACATCCAACCATCCAAGTTATCAGTCAAGACTAAGTCCAAAACAATGTAATACTACAGCGATGAATTTATACCAAGAAAATGCTTATATAAAATGGAATAAGGCACAAGTATCCCCTAAACTATGACCGAAATTCTAGAGATACACCTTAACTAAACTAAGGTCCTATTACCCCAGAACCTATTTTTTTGTATAATTTACATAAATCTCATAGTCTTAAGAGCTAATTACATTATTTCCCTATTCTTTTCCAAATTACAAAAATCTCTTAAAATTTATGGATTTCGAATACATCATTGGAATTTCGGATACATCATTGGACTTCAAGATACATTAGCAGACATCTGGATACATAGGTGAGGGATGTATCAGAGAGGGGATAGGACATCCGGATACATCACTGGACTTCTAGATACATTAGCAGGCATCCGGATAAATAGGTGAGGGATGTATCCGAGAGGAGATTTTTGAAATTTTTTTGAATGATAGGGAATTTTAGAGATTATGGTAAAATAAGATGTGCATTTAGGTAATTTTTCCATTTTTTTGTAATTTTGTACACCTTTTTGGCATATGTGGCATCCAAACATCTTCGACACGCCTCAACTACGTGAAGTTATGGAGTATGCCACGTAAGTCAAAAGGTGTATAATATTACAAAAAAATGAGTTCAAGGGTAATAGGACCATAGTTTAGTTAAGGTGTGTCTTTGACATTTCGATCATAGTCTAGTTCGATCATAATTTAGGGGGTACTTGTGCCTTATCCCTATAAAAATTACAGAAGAAAAGGGCTATGAAACAGAAGATAAAAATAAAAGAAGTTGCAGAACATTCATATCTATCCACAGATAGAAATGTATTGTCAACCAAAGCACTATGGGGAAGAAGCAGAAAATGAATATTTGCAAGAAAAGGAAGTTGGAAGTTTGGTAGAAAGAAAGGAAGATGAGAAGAAGTTGAAAGAAAAAGAATGAGCAGAAAGCCTTTGCTCTTATCAATTTATATCCAAGGAGCAAATGTTATTTTCACTCAAATTGAAGCAGCAAAGAGAGTCAATTAGAAAACAAAAACATGAATGCAAGCATTAACTACAATTATCAAGAATGTTCAAGGTTCCACACATATCAAGCATTTATAAAGCATTGTCTTGGTACCTTCCGTAGGCATGCGATCATAGCAAAAATGTGAAAATGTGAAAATAGTCAGAGTTCCAGCCTGTTCATATCCGCACAAAAATATAAAAATCCTCCATTGGAATAAGTACAAGCAAGGGGAGCTAGACTTTATCTTGCCAATCCTAATAAGGTTAAAAACCTCTACTTTTAACAACCATGAAGAAAATAAGAGCAAGAGAGAATAAGGTGTTCTATGACCATCATAGAGCATGCTTAAGTAATGCAAAATACTTAAAAAGATAGAATGGTTTCCTAAAGTAACATGGAGTATTTTTCTCGTCTTCTTCATCAATTATGTCCAATAGCTCTTTATAGTTCATCACTATCACTTTTTCTTTGGTTTATTGGATCTTGTTGACATTGTCATGTGATTCTGTTTTGCTAGTCGCATCAACAGGTGTCTTGAAACAAATTCCTCAGCAAAGATGTCCTCATTTTGTAGGTTATCAAATCTATGCACGGTGTCCATCATCTGAATCTGTAACCTCATCCCTTTGTTCTTCAGTAACGAGCTGAAAGGAATTTCAGATACACGAAGAATTATCAATTCAATTAAACAATTACACCAACTATTCAAAGCATTAGTTAACATTTCAATATGGAGCTCCGGTAAGGAATTTGACAGCAATAGGAGAAATATCTTCTTCGTACTTTCTGCTAATGACTCAAATGATGGAGAATTTTGGGGGAAGAAAAATATTTCCCCAAATTCGTCACGCCCTTTTTATTATCTAGCATGATGGCATGTGAACTAGAATCCCCATTATATTTTGTAAGGATGAGACAGTCTTTAACTTGTGAACACAAACGCAAAGTTTTCTGCTGCAGGTTAGATGTTCGCGGAATTGCCTGAATGAGAATAATGAGGCGTAAAATCAGTGCGGATTCTTTGGAAAGGGGTTGGTAACGTGCTAGGGCAGGATCCTGTTCTCCCGTGATTTAACTTATTAGCCTCTTTTGATTAGTTTTTGTTTGGCTTATTACATTGAGATACCCTTAAACTTTTACTAGTAAATTTCATTTAGATACTTGATTTGTGACTTGTTTTAATTGAGCATTTGAACACACGATAAAGTGTTCTTATTTTAAATTATGGAAAATCTTTTGGGTGTATTTTAAATGTCCATTACTTATATAAGCTTAATCAAACGCATTAGCTCAATAAATTGTTAAAGCTAAAGTTTGTTCCAATTGAGGTTATTATTGTCTATTAATGCAGTGCAGCAAGTTGAGTTAGTTTAAGTCACGATGCAAATGGTTGTACTCATGGTTCAGCTATATATATGAACAAACTTTTTCATGTCAACTTCATCAAATTGCCTTTGCAAGTCTTTTATATTATTTCAATAGCAAAAAGAAGTTAATAAAAGAACTTCGAAGTCATTTCAACTTCAAGGAGAAAAAGGAAACCGCTTTAGACTGCAGCAAGGGGAAATCAACGTACAGAATAAACAGAGTTTCTTGTGCAGGCATAGGCATTATTGGAAGCCACATGTTTGGATCTCATCGTTGGATAGCGTTGTTAGCAGAATGTCACCAGTCTTTTAACTGAATGCAGAAACTTCCTAGTTGATTCATCATTAATTATATGAGCAACACTATTTGTGTGAATCTTCTCACGGGCTGATCATTCATGAATACAAACCATAGTAGCACCAATAGATCAAGGTGCATTACCAATGGCGATCTTTTAACATATTGATACATTGCAGCAGTATATTGCCTATTCACAACTAGTCATCATTAAATAACCTTTCAAGTAAATTTGCTAATTCTTTGAACTCCCAAATGGCTTTCTATATGCAATTCATACATTGACAAGCAAAAAGAAACAAAAGAGATGGATGGATGATGCAGACAACCAGATGATTAATTATCTTTACTAGAATTCTGTTTCTGCCCACGAACTTCATATGCCAATGTTATTTTGCAAGGATCCACATTTCCATGACATTGCCTTGAGGGTATGGATTATGATGCACTTTTTATCATGAAAGTGAAGCTAAAATGGAAGGAAATAATAAAACAATTGATGAAGCTAATGACTGTTGAAGGTGATTCATATCAATTAAGATGCAGAAGCAACAGAAACACTCTTTGGACAGATCAAACTCCATGCAACATAAAAGCAAATGTCAGAACACTTCGTACAAAATTTTGCTAGAAGCTGAACAAGCACATGTCAATTGGTTTGCCAAACCGAAGAAATAGAACATATCAAAAGTGATAATAAAACAGGGATATCAAGTCCTCAGTTGTTAGTTTTCCTAAGGCCTCTGAAGAACCACCAATTGTCCTGTAATCAGAGGAAAAACAAACAGTTAGCGAAAAATGGTTCTCAAGAGAAAGAGCGGAGGAAGGGAGCAAAGAAGGAATCTAACAAAAGATTGACAATAACAACATGCAAAGGAAAATCATCAAAATACTTTATTTTTGTCAGAACATATATGATACTATGTAGACGACTATAAGAAAAACACACTTGCCCTTCAAAAAGTAATTTCTTCTTCTCTTGTAATTCTAAGATTCACTCTTCAATTGTATTCTCCATCACAAATCTCACAATCCTGCAAATTCGAAAACAACAATAAGCTCTATTCAATGGTCACCAAAGCAGAAGAAATACAAAACACACTTGACTGGTTTATATTGCCCTATTCGATGGACTCTATCTTGGGCTTGCTGCTCCACTGCAGGATTCCACCAAGGATCCATTAAGAAAACCTAGCAAAGATCAAGAGATGAGCCAACACCTCCAGCTTTCAAGCTCATAAGCAATATCTTGCAATGTGAATCCACAGTGAATCTTTTAAGTGCAGCATCTCTTGCGGCAATAGACATGGATCCAACTAATTGAACACAATTGATGCCACACAGCTGAATACACACAACACAAGCTTCTTTTTTGTTAGTCTGGAAAGAAGAGAAAGTAGAAAGGAGAAAGTACCATTATGTCTTACATTAAGAGAATACTGTATCAGATCCAAAAACGATGTGAACTGGCTAAAAACTATTCCTTTTGCAGAACCGTCCCTTTCAAACATGTCGCTAATTTCTTCCTTCTACATTCAATAAAAGTAAAAAATGAGCTATTTCTGAAGAATTTAGAGCGGTTCACAGAGAAAGAAATACAAGATCATGAGCTCACACCCCTTGCTTTCCTTGTGAAAAGGAAATAAACCCATAAGACAAAGAAAAAAAGCAAGCTGAGGAGAATATGATGAATGCAATTGCATACCAATGCTTCTATTTTAGTGCTTGTCTTGAATTTATCTAGCTGAATTTTGTTCAATATACTTGAGGACCGAAACCCTTTGACAGTAGGTTTAGAACTAGAATCTCCCTTATCTTTATTTCCAGTGAAGTCAAATGTGAGGGGTTTGGTACATGAAGGGCATGGCGTTTCCCTCACATCTTCAGCTAAATATATCATACACGCCCTGCAAAACACGTGCCTACAACAAGTAACCTGCAAAAATCAAAAAGAGATGGACAGTTCAAAGAAGACTCTGTTTAATGTATAAGGACTGTATACTAGATGTACTTTTGATAAAATCTCCATGTCTATGCTGCTAGAAAGAGAGTATCCCAAATGTTAATCCGCTTCATGAGAACTACAACAATTTTTCGAATTCCAAAGAGAGTGAATGGCATTTGAAGAGTGTACATACAACATTCAGGCTGGATTTGAGCAATTGAAAGGTGCTCGATGTTCTTAGACCTTGAACGGCCAAGCAAAAAAACAACTTAAGAAATGCAGAAAAGGAGAGAGCTATCAAAAATTGAACTTCAGCTGAGTAACATGTTTGGTATTCCTTTCTTCTCTCTCTTTTCCTATTTCTTGGTATGGGGGAGGGGAGTGGGTAGAGGAGTGCAAACTCACTACTGGATCTTCCACTGCATCCTGACATAAGACACATGATTGTTCAACATCTCCAGCCTCTTTATTGCCACTAGCCAATTCTTTTCTAGAGTACATCACAAGGTAAGGATGATCAGCTGCCTGCCGATTAAAGAAAGACATTGGTCAGACATTTTCTGCAATCAAATTTGGTTGATGACCCATAGCAAGACAAAAATATGTATGGGAGGCAAGTTCAAACGAAGCAAAAAAAAGGACAGTGTCGGTATTTGCTCTCATATAATAGAAGGACAAGAAAACTAGAAGCAGCCACTTCAAAATTTAGTTCACAGAAAAAAGATTAGCACAAAATATTAGCTTTTGGATGAGAAAACAATTTAAGCAAATAGCTATGTTTAGTAACCTTTAGCAGTTGTCTGATAAGCGGGAATGCCCATCAACTAAGTCTTCCATAGTCAAATCTTTACTCCAACTTTACATATTTGAGCAAAATTTTGACAACCAACTATTTGTGATAACCCCCTTGACCAGATTGTATTAACTATCCATTGTTATCTTCCAACCACCCAGTCAAAAACAATGTAATACTATAGTGATAAAATAATACCAAAATAACAGCAGAAAAGTGATATAAACAGAAGATACAAAAAGAAGTTGCAGAACACTCATATGCACACATAAGAAATTTATTGTCAATTAAAAAGGACTATGGGAAAGAGCAGAAAATGAATTTTGCACGAAAAGAAAATTGGAAAGAGATTGTGTGGCCAAATCATGAGGGTCATGAGTAGGGACAGGTCAAGAGAACCAAAGTAGAAGGACATCAACCCCATGGCAAGAGGAAGTTGTTGGAATGGAAGGAAAACGAGAAGAAGTTGAAAGAAAAAGAATGAAGGGTAGGAAGCCTGTGCTCTTATCAATTTATATCCAAGGAGTAAAAACTATCATTTTCAATCTAATCCCCCCCCCCCCCCCCACACCCCCCAAAC
>NW_006239378.1:265177-276588 GCF_000226075.1 Solanum tuberosum | reverse complement strand
CTTTTTTAATTCATCCCCCCCCCCCCCCCACAACCCACACACAAAGTATTTTAATCAGTAAACACATGCTTATACTATTTGCACTAAATTACATTGAATCCAGTAAGAAATGGATAAATCGATTTAGAAAGCTTAGCACTGAAAACACCAAAATTGAAGCAACAAAGAGAGTCAATTAGAAAACAAAAACAAGAATATGAATGTTCAAGGTTTCACATATATAAAGCATCTGTATAGAGCATTGTCTTGGTACCTGCCGTAGGGGTGTGATCATACCCAAAATTTGACCTAAGTTATTCATCAGATGTCCAATCTGGGCATATCTGCACCAAAATAAATAATGCAGATGCAGTTAGAAGTATAAATATCCTTGCAGCCTTCTTACTTTTTGGCAAGGTAATGAATGGCACAAATGATTAAGAATTTTATGGGAACACAAATGATTGAGAACAAAAAATTGTAGGAAACAATATACACAGCCAAAAGAAAGAGAAACAATGGGCAAGAAATTTGGCACAGCCGTAGACAAGCAAAGTGGACTTGAAGGAAGAATAGCTCGAGTTTGAAAATGAAATATCAGAGAGATAGCATACATCTCGAACTGTGCACGGCTTCTATCGTGCAATGTCTTGTAGTAGTTGTATTCTCTCTCATCCAAATAATCTTTTCTCACTGTAACCTGAATGAACCCAAAAAAGAACCAGTCAGAAGATTCTAATGGAATTGAAGTACACGGCACTAGTGCAAACAGAACTTACAGTCTTTGTGGGGAGTGCAAGATCCACAGCTCTTTCTTTTTTGGTACGTCTTAGCATTACGCTTTTCAGAATTTTGTACTTCAACCAAACCATCGCATCTCTACCTTCATTTTCGTATGCCTTTAAAGTTTTTTCAATATACTAGGAAAAAAATAGAAGACGTTTCAACTTTACTATGTCAGCAATAAAATGAAGCTTCAAAAGTATGTAAATTATTAATTAATAACTTACGTTCTTCCACCAGAGGAAGTGGCGTTCAGGTTGGTGGGAGCACTGTGAGCACACATCGTAGGAGCTGTAGAATTTATCGAGGGACAGACAACATGAGATGTTTCAAAAGTAATATTGATTGAGAAGCAAAATGATAACAATATAAAGTAAAATAGACTGTGAGCCATTAAGAATTTCACCCTCTGGGATAGGAACAAGGATTTAAAAATGAATTTTTGTGTCTACCTAAAATCAAGTCCACTGCAATTACAATCTTCGCAAAAGTAACAAGCATAAGGCGTAACTTGTAAGAAACGGACCTGTAGAGAAGTACAGAATTTAATTAACCTCGCAACTAAAGAAGTAAGGAAAAGGTAGTTAAAGTAGAAGAAGTTAACTTACAAATGAGTACAATTCTCCCATGCGGTTTTGCAGGGGTGTACCAGTCAATGCCCACTTATAAAAAGATTCTAAAGCAAGAACCGCTTGTGTGGTGTTGCTGTGTATAGACTTGATATTATGAGCCTACGCCATAGAAGTTCAATCAGTTAAGAACATTTCAGATAAAAGATCTTGTGTCATATGAAATTTAGGAGTTCTACTCTCAGACTACAAAACACTTGCGGGATTGTTCCAGGGCAACATAGAGACAGAATGTCCATGTCCACCATGTAAAATAGAAAAGGGTGATCAAACTAGAATTGAAGATGAAATTCCATGTTCTTACATTATGTTGTGTCTTAATAGCTGAAACATTATTAATATTATTCAGCAGTAAACCTATAGGTTTCTTCCTAACCACCATAAGATTCTTCACATTCTACTGACCAGCATAGCTGTTAGCACATTATTCAGCAGTTAACATGATCGACTTGAAAAAAATTGCATAAACAACAAATGATCACCATGTATCTTGAAGTGCCAAGTTAAGAAAACAAAAACTTAATGCATGTCTATGAATGTATGACTTGCCTCATCCAAAATGATGCGCTCCCACTTCACTGAATGCAGAATTGACTTCCTTGTGGACACGTCTTCATCAACCCAGGCTGAATTTTCAATAGAACCATCGTCACTCCATTTTGAGTTCTTGCTGTTCTGTTTTGACCTCTTTGGCCAATAGTCAGCCTGGATAACGGAATATGTAGTAATGACAAAATCATATTCCTCCAGTTTGTACATACATTTCTCCCTGTTGGGGCCATGATACACAACAGTTTTGTTGCTTCCTTTAGTGGTGCAAAGTTCAATCTCGTGAAACCATTGCGTTGCTCCAATCACAGGACATACAACAAGAGTTCCTTTTACTGTTGGGAGTTCCTGGGAAGTACCGGGTGAAGACGGCAATATACTAGAACTAGTAGTTGCTTTCTTTAATTCGCGTTGAGCAAGCACAAGTGCTATGGCTTCAACCGTCTTCCCCATTCCCATTTCATCAGCAAGAATACCCCCTTTGAATATAGTTTCTTGCTTTAATGACCAAGCCAACCACTCCTTTTGGTACCTCAATAGTGGCAAGATCAAATCTGATGGTGCCTCGGCAGTTTCAGCAAACGAGACGTTCTGAATATCCAAGTCTAAATCATCTGAATAATTCTCCAGAAGGAATTCATCCATTTCTTGTTCCAGTAACTCCCATGTCAAAACTGATCTTCTTATCTTTTGCATTCTCTCACGTTCATCTTTCCTCATTTTTATCCTTCTCACCATGCCATAGAATCTATGATATGCATCCGTATCTTGGTCCATTTGATCTTCAGTAACATGAACAACTATCAATTTAGTTAGATAATTACGCGAACTATTCAAAGCATTTATAGGTGTTAGCATTTCAAGATGGATCTCCCCTATGGAATTTGACATCAATAAATTAAAAATAGGAGAAAATTAAAGACAACAACTCATCGCTAGGGCACAACATTCACATGGTATTTTAATTTACATGTCATTCATTATTTTCTATTTTGGGTCATTTCAAAATCATTCAATTTCAACCAAGGTTTCAAGATTGAAGAGCTTCAGAAGAAAAACAAACAAGACAAAGAAGAAGAACCTGGAATTGGCGGATTCATTTTCCCAAAAAGCAGAGAGAAATTAGGGCTTGTTGTTTTTTTGATGCTTAGAAACTGATATCCATCAATGGACTGGTGGTCTTCTTATATAGACTTGGGCATTCCTCTCCTCATGAGCTAGCTTTTGGGGTTGAGTTAGGCCCAGGTGTCATATCTTTACATGGTATCAAAGCCAGGTCCATCCCCATTTGGGCTCCCGGTCCACACTCTGGTTGGGCCTGGGAATGAAGAAATGATAAAGTAGGTAGAATCTCACATTGATTGGAGAATGGATTGGTGGTTTACTTATATTGACTTGATAAATTCTCCCCTAATAAGTTAGGCCCATATGTCATATCTTTACAATCATCATACATATTAATATTAATGGGTGAATAAAGTAATAAAAAAATTGTCCTCTCCAACAAACCTGTTCTTTTTCGAAATTGATCTAGACAATTTTAAGGAAAAAGTATTTAAAACCGTTCAACACAACTAAATGGCATTTAAGGAGTGTACATATAATATCAGGCTGACAATGATAAATTTGAAGTTGCTCGAAGTTCTTGGACCTTGAATGGTCAACAAAAAAATAATTTAGTAAATGCAAAACGAGGAGAGCTATCAAATTAAACTTAAACTAAGTAACATGTTTTTGGATGTGTTTCTTTCCATTTCTTCTCTCCTTTTTTCCTTTTTCTTGGTTTGGAGGGAGGTTATCTGGGAGAAAGTGGGAGTGGTCTCTATGGCAGACAAGATGAGAGAAGTGAGACTAAGATGGTTTGGTCATGTGCAGAGGAGGTGTGACGACGCCCTAGTGAGAAGATGCGAGAGGCTGGTTGTAGTTGGGGTGTGCAGAGGGGTAGAGGTAGGCCGAGAAAAGTATTCGGAAGAGATGATTAGATAGGACATGACGCAACATCATTTTACTGAGGACGTGACTTTAGATAGGAAGGAGTGGAGGTTACGTATTAGAATAGAAGGTTAGTAGGGTTAGAGGGTGTCCTGCTTAGGCTTGTTAGTGCTTGTTGTAGTACTAGTCATACACTAGTTTCTTTGCTTGTTGTAGTACTAGCCATACACTGAGTTCTTTCTTGTAGACTTTACACTATTGTTTTATTAACTGTTATACTTTCTTCATGGTTTCCTTCCTTTATTACTTGGGTTTGATGCACTTGAGCCGAGGGTCTTTCAGAAACAGCCTCTCTGGGTATGTTGTTGTTGGTTTTGGGGGAGGGGGTACAGGTTCACAAACTCACTACTGAATCATGACACAAGTCACACGATTGTTCAACATCTCAAGCCTCTTTACTGTAATAGCCGATTCTATGGTAGAAAACTTCACAAGGTAAGGATGATCAACTTCCTGTCGATTAAAGAAAGACATTGGTCAAACATTTGCGACAATCAAATTTGGCTGATGACCATAGTAAGACAAATACTTCAACATTAAGTTCACAAAAAAGAAAAGCACAAAATATTTCATTTGACATGAGAAAATAATTTAAGCAAACAACTACGTTTAATAACACCTCTAGCAGTCGCCTGATAAGTTGGATTGCACGTCAAATAACTCTTTCATTAGTTCAATCTTTACACAGATTTTACATATTTTATCCACGGGACAAGGCATAAGTACCCCCCTAGACTATGACCGAAATCTCAGAGACACACCAAAACTTAACTAGGGTCCTATTACCCCCCTAAACAAATTTAAAATGGAATAAATACACCACAAACGCTGACATGGCATAGAGAGTGTGCACACTCTCTTGAAGGCAAGTGATGATTGCACAAATGGGACACATGTCATTTTTTTATTGGTGACTTTATAATTAGTTAGTACACATATTTATTGATAATAAAACTTATATATATTTAATTATTTTTATTTCTTTATTTGTAAAATATTTATTTTTATTTCTTTTCACTTTAAACTTTTTTTATTTAATTTATTATCTTTTCACTTTTCATTATTTTAAAAAAATTATGTGTATTATTTTTTAAAAATAATTTAAAAGTGTCCTTTAATTTTAACGTTTTAATTTATTTTATGTTTTATTTGATTTTCTTCACTTATTTTGATATCTGTTCAAAATTAACTTATTTTAAATACAAGACATTTGAAATCAAATCAAAATGAAAGACAAAGAAAAAATAATCAATAGAAAAATAAAAAAGAAAAAAAATGAATTTAGGTTAAAAAAAAGTTTCGATACAACGTAAAAAAATGTGTATTAACTTAATTTAAAGACAAGATAAAAAAAATAAGAATATTTTTAAATTTTAAAAAAAAAAAATTTAATTAAAAAATAATATTTACACACGTGGTGGGAGAGTGTGTACAAACACAACCAACTTGGGTGGTTAAAGGTGCCACATCAGCATAAAATGTGCACAAAAATACGAAAAAAATGAGTCAGGGGGTTATAGGATCTTAGTTAAGTTTCGTTGTGTCGCTGAAATTTCGGTCATAGTCTAGGGGGTACTTATACTTATGACTTATCCCTTTTATCCACTGACAAATTGATTGTTGTTGTCCAAGACTTAAGTCTAAAACAATGTAATACTATAGTGATGAAATTATACCAAGAAAATGTTTATATATACAGAAGGAAAGGGATATTAAACAGAAGATAAAAATAAAAGAAGTTGCAGCACATTCATATCTATCCATACATAAGAAATGTATTGTCAACCAAAGCACTATGGCGAAGAAGCAGAAAATGAATGTTTGCAAGAAAAGAAGATTGGAAATTGGTAGAAAGAAAGGAAGATGAAAAGAAGTTGAAAGAAAAAGAATGAGGAGAAGAAAGCCATTGTTCTTATCAATTTATATCCAAGGAGCAGAATGTCATTTTCACTCTAATTGAACCAGCGAAGAGAGTCAATTAGAAAACAAAAACAAGAAGATGAGTGCAAGCATCAACTACAATTATGAAGAATGTTCAAGGTTCCACACATGTCAAGCATTTATAAAGCATTGTCTTGGTACCTTCCGCAGGCGTGTGATCATAGCAAAAATGTGACCATAGTTATTCCTCAGAGTTCCAGCCTGGACATATCTGCACAAAATACAAAATGGGTATAATACAGTTAGAAATAAAAATGTCCTTGCTCCCTTCTTACTTTTTTGGCAAGTTAATGACACAAATGATTGGGAATTTTATGGGAAGAAAAAGACGTATAAGATTTAAGTTAAAAACCAAGAAACTAACCCAAAGGGTTCAAGAACTACTTGAGAACAAGAAATTGTAGGAAACATGATATGCAGCCAAAAAAGAGAAACAATGGGCCAGAAAACTGGCGCAGCCGTAGACAAGCAAAGTGAACTTGAAGGAAGAATTTTTTTTTCCTTCAAATTTACCACTAGATAGCGTGTCTAGTGGTTTTTTATTAATAATAAATAAAAATCCTCCATTGGAATTTGAACAAGCAAGGGGGGCTAGAGCTTACCTTACCAATCCTAATGAGGCTAAGAACCTCTACTTTTAGCAACCATGAAGAAAATAAGAGCTACAGTTTATTACGAACTCTCTGATGGTATTACATATGATGATGCTTAAATAATGCAAAATTATAAAAGCCACGAAGGAAGTTGAGTTATCAACCTCAAACTTCCCTTTACAAATCTGTCCAATAGCTCTTGATATGTTGACACTGTCATGTGATTCTGTTTTGCCAATCGCATCGGTAGGTGCCTCGAAACAAATTCCTTAGTCATCTTATCATCCAAACTAGTATTTCATTTATGCTTCTTTTTGTTATTGAGTTTGTAATGTGGCTTTTTTGTTTGATGAAAGAAAGTTATTTTATCTTTCTTTTGTGAAGGATTTGGAAGCCACAAATGTGGAAATTTGGTAGCCATATTTGTCAAGATTTGGCAACTATATTTGTCAAAGATTTGGAAGCCACCATAGTTGATATATTCACATTGAGATGTTGAATATTTTGCATCTTCCAAAGACATCATCCATGACATCAACAAGCCTATTTTTTTCTCTATAAATAGGGAGCTTAGACATTAGTTGAAACACACCTTGAAGCATATGAAAATATTTCATTGTTTTCTTTCTTTGTCTTTCCATTAAGAGTAATTTTGTAGGAGAGTTTGTGTTGGGAAACACTTGTGTGAACCCTTTGTTGGAGTGATCTTGTGAGGTTATTCTCTTTGGGTATTTGGGATTAATTAGAGTATTTACTCTAATTCTATACTCTCTTTTGTACTCTTGTTGATATAGTGAAATTGCTCCTCTCCGCTTGTGGACGTAGGTCTATTGACCGAACCACGTTAAATTTGTGTCTTCTTTAAATTGCTTTACTTTCGTTATTATCAACTTACTATTGTCTTTGTTATTGTCATTACAACATTGTTTGGCTAAATTCCGCACTACCCGAGTTCTCGATCCTAACAATCTCTGATATGTTCCCATTCTCTTTCTTGTTCCTCGAAGCGCAAAAGACCTCCAAGAGTCTTGGCGGCTAGAGGCACACCACCACTTCTTTTCACAATCTCCTTTCCGATAGCCACAAGGTTAGGATTTATTTTTTCTTGGTTCTCAAATGCACGTTTCA
Organism: Solanum tuberosum; assembly: GCF_000226075.1. Taxonomy (NCBI): domain Eukaryota; kingdom Viridiplantae; phylum Streptophyta; class Magnoliopsida; order Solanales; family Solanaceae; genus Solanum; species Solanum tuberosum. The sequence continues at coordinate 268,994 of NW_006239378.1, read as the reverse complement.
TGAACAACAACCAACAATCTTCTTGAGACAGATTTGACAATTCATATGGTTGCAAAGTTCCCATAATTGATCCAACCCTTTTAAGACGAGTGGTGGCTAGAACAGAAGCACCTCGTGCTCCAACCTTTAAGACTGCTTTTATCTTGTCCCACTTTTCTTGATTTTCATTCCAAACATCATCCAAAACGAGAAAGTATCTCTTTCCATTCAACATATCCTGAAGCTTCTTTTGAAGTGGAGCCAAATCCATGCCGTCACCTAGTGGTTTTCCTTCCATAGATTCTACAATTGCCTTTATCAACTTCTTCTCATCAAAATCTTCTGAGACACAAATCCATATTTTGGGATCGAAATGCTCAATCACTCTTTTATCATTGAAGACCATTTGGGCAAGAGTCGTCTTTCCTAGCCCCCCCATACCAAGTATTGGGAGGACTGAAAGCTCTTGGACATCACAAACTTTGTTTGTAAGGATTTTTACTATCTTATTCTTCTCTTTGTCCCTTCCATAAGGTTCTGGTTCAGTTAAAACAAAACCTGTTGCAAGCGATATATGTTCACACGAGAATATTGTTCAGCGAAAAAACAGAGAAGATTTTTGCACTATAAAGAGACAAGGATAAGCAGACATGAGATTGACTTTGCAAAAATGACAACCAAGTTAAGTATAGTTCAAAACAACTCAGGCTTTTTTTGTATTTTTCGTATGAGTAAGCTATGGATTTATCTGAGCTGGCTTACACCATGTATATATGTTAAGAACTTCACCAAATAAATAAATTAGATGGAAGTGGTAGAATTACAAATCTGAATGTGGATCCACCTCTGTTTAGACTTGAGACAAACATTAGATTAGAAAAAAATCTTTGGAACTTCCCCTCGGTCCATAAACACACATGAATTTGATAATTGCCAAAAAATGAATATACTTTAATTAAATTGTTGTAATACTAATTCTATCTAAAATATTATAATAGTGTGATAAGTTGCACAAAAATTGAAGAGAAATATACAAGCTCAAACCAATAACTTCAATTATGCAATTCCTACAATATATCAGGTATTCAATTTGATAAAAGTTTCTTCTGTTTAATATGGCATAACTCATAATTTAATTGTCAAATGTGATTTCAAAATATTTCTTGTCTTAGGTTTTTCATCTTCTTTTTAAGAAACTGTAGTCTCCACCTTTTCACATTTGCATATGTATTAAGAAGTTGTTGTCGAATGAGAGTAGTGTTTTGCAAAAGTTATATAGAAATTAGATCAATTTGTGTCTTCCTTAAGATGGCTAGTAGATGATCATTGTGCGATAACTTGCATAGTAATTGAAGAGAAAATATACAAGCTTAAACAAATTAATGGTGAGTCTATTCAATCAAGATTATTATCAGTAGAAGGTACATCATGCTGAAATATTGCTATCAAATGAATTTCAAAAGTAATATTCGATTATGTATTTTTTTAATATATCAAGTACTCAACTTGATAAAAGTTTTTTTAATGTGTCACAACACATAATTTAAGTGTCGCTTATTGGTTCAAAATATTTCGTGTTCTAAAATTTTTGCCTTCTTTCTAAGAAATTGTAGCCTCCACCTTATTACAATCATATATAGGTCAAGAAGTTGTTACCAAACGTGAATTGTGTTTTGTAAAAATTGCACATAAATTCGATCAACACATACCTTTCTTATGATAGCTAGTGGATCATTGTCAATTTTTTGGTGTACACCTACAAAAAAATATAGTTATTATTAGTGATAAAAATAATAATTGCTCAGATATCTAATCGATGTATATAAAACATAATTATTATAGGTAAGTGTACTCCTTGCCTAATTCAAAATTATTAGTTCTATCATCTATGAATTTAACAATAAAATATTAGTTAAATTATGTAAAATGATTCATAACCAAAATTTACACAAACAAGAATATACAATTTCATGATACTCCAAGAAGTTATAATTAAAAAGATAGTAACCTTACCTGATTTGGTATTTCCATGACAAATTTCTATGTTGCAAGAGGTAAAATAACTATGATACAAATGTTTGTGTACCCAAGTAAGATGAACTTTCAACTAATTAAAAAACATATATGAATAAGTCGAATTAAAGACAATAACTTATAATGTGAATAGAAAAAATAGAGTACATAAGTAGAAAAGAGAGACACAAACACAAAATGAATATGAAAAAATGTCGCCTACACAAAGTAGAATTGATATTAATAATTTGATGAATTGGAATAGTTATCTTGTGATTTTTCACTATGTATACACAATATATAGCATTTAGTAAATGAATATATTGTATTGAATTGATCAAAAGAATTTACTCTCCACATTGAATATACCAAGTAACTTTTCCAATTCTCCATATGTTTATTACTACAAAGAGATGTTTTACTTTTTGCATTAGGAAATAGAAGATAAAGCATTTACAGAAATTGAATACACATAACTCTATGTCTTTTAATTTATCTAGGTCATTCATTTTCTATATTATTATTTATTTATATTTATTAGAAGATAGACTTACTTTTTAGAAAGAAAAAAAAACATAAATTGGAGTTAAATAAATGGCAAAATATTAATGGGTATTTTCGTGTATATATATTCAATAGCCAAATATACATGCATCAACCTGAAGGATTTGAAATTGAAGGAAAAGAAGATCATGTTTGCTTGTTGAAGAAATCCTTGTACGGATTAAAACAATCTCCAAGACAATGGTATAAGAGGTTTGATTCCTTTATATTGGGTCATGGTTATTCGAGGAGCATGTATGATAGTTGTGTTTACTTCCGAAAGTTAAATGATGGTTCATTTGTTTACTTATTGTTATATGTTGATGACATGCTCATTGCTGCTAAGGATTTGACAGAAATTCACACTTTCAAAAGTCAGCTGAAAAGTGAGTTTGAAATGAAAGATTTAGGAGCAGCTAAGAAAATCCTTGGCATGGAGATCAAAAGAGATCGAGGAACCAAAAGGTTATTCCTGACCCAGAAGAAGTACTTGGAGAAGGTCTTGGAGAGGTTCGGCATGAAAGATGCTAAACCAGTGAGTACTCCTCTTGCTGCTCATTTTAAGTTATCAGCTGCTCAATCGCCGCAGACAGAGGAAGAAGAGAGATATATGGCACAAGTACCATATTCCAGTGTTGTTGGCAGTATTATGTATGCAATGGTGTGTACACGTCCAGACATTTCACAAGCAATAAGTGTGGTAAGCCGGTATATGGCTTACCCTGGTAAAGCACATTGGCAGGCTGTGAAATGGATCCTTAGATACTTGCGAGGCACTTCAAAACACATGTTTGGAGTTTGGGAGAAATCCTAACACTTTGGTTGGTTTTGTAGACTCTGATTATGCAGGTGATCTTGACAAAAGAAGATCACTAACAGGCTATGTTTTTTGCATTGGTGGTTGTGCTATCAGCTGGAAAGCTACATTACAACATGTAGTAGCTTTATCTACTACCGAAGCAGAATATATGGCAATGACCGAGGCGATCAAAGAAGCATTATGGTTGAAGGGTCTATTTGCTAAACTTAGCTTACACCAAGGTGGTATTATCAATTTCTGTGATAGTCAAAGTGCCATTCACTTGACTAAAGATCAGATGTATCATGAGAGGACGAAACATATTGATATCAAGTATCACTTCATTCGGGAAACCATTGCAGAAGGAAAGGTCTCTGTTAAGAAGATTAACACAAGAGACAACCCTGCCGACATGTTCACGAAGTCTCTTCCAGTCAGCAAGTTCAAGCTTTGTTTGAACTTGATTGGCATTTATGAAGAATA
>NW_006239378.1:245851-265123 GCF_000226075.1 Solanum tuberosum | reverse complement strand
CATTTTTTTCCTTTCTCCAAAAAAAAAAAAAAAACTTTTTTGTTTGATGAAAGAAAGTTGACTTAAGAAGCACATTTGCGTACTGCTTTCACATGTGACATGTACTTCTCTAACTTTGAAGATCACTATCTGTGAAAGCAAAGTTGTGCAAGGATGTAAATATTCAGCATGTAGGCATGAACGCCAAGATTTTACTTTTTTTGTCTGGAAGTTGGGACCCTTTTGTTATATTTCTTTCCCTTGTGGATTTGTAAATACAGCATTTGAGAACATGCTTGAAGAACAACCACGACACAGTATCTGCAAATGGAATACGTTTCATGCTTATAACCCAAGATTATATTACTTAGTTTTAGAGTTTTACAAGTAAAAAGCGAAAGAATAACATGATGGGTGGCAAAGAAAAAACTAATTTGTACTTTGGTGTAAAAGTGGCCTACTAGTGAATCTGAATCAGTATATGGACTTCTTAGACCTTGTTAGGAAGGAGAGTGTAGTAGGCTGTGCTTTATTCTCTGTATTTTGCTCCTTTCTGTACCATCTTGGTACTGCTTAAATAAAACTTTAAACTTGTCAAAAAAAAAAGAACTAATGAACAAACAGTATCAACTTCCAACATTCCAACATCAGATCAGAGAGTTATTTTTTCAAGACCAAAACAAAGACTAGCAAAGCAGTTGTTACCTAGAAGAAATATCTGCATTCCTAGCTACATTTGCAAAATAATGATCCAACACATCCTCTTCTTCACCTTCCTCAAAGATGTCCTCATCTTGAAGGTTATCAAATCTATTTGGAGACAAATGGCTACCACCACCAACTTGTAGTTGTTTTTTTGTGTTAATAGGTGTTAAAAAAGTAAACTTTTCAACATCGGAAATCACCAACTGATCACTTAAAATTGCAGCAACATCAGTTGATGGCAAAACTTCACAGGCATTACTGGTTTGGCACTTCTAGGAACAAAAGTAGGAGCTGCCGGGTTTAATTTGATGTGCATAGGAGAAGTGACCCGCTCTTCCTCTTCACCTACTATATATGCCCACCTCAAAGCACTTGTCGCTCCTTGGTGTTCCTTATTAGAAATAACCATTTCAATTTTAGAGTTAGTCTGAGAAATTGAGATCTTACCTTTCTCAACATTTTGGTCATTCCTTGTAGACATTAGCTGCTGCCTCAAATATCTATGTTAATATTCCAATGATTGGCGAGGAATCTCCTGTACCAAGGCATTTAAATTGACAAGTGGTAGATTGTTTTCTGGAATGGAATTAATCATAGTAGCAAACTGATTTTCCTTTAATGTATTAATTACTTCTTGATTAGCGATAACCATTTTAGAAGTTGTTGGATTGATCTCACTACACAATATTATCCGAAAGAGCATCAAAAGTTTAGAGACACGGAACCTCCTACAATTTGTTGCATTGTGTTATGAATTGGTGAACCAATTCTAACACCTGGAGGCTTTTTCTTTGTCACCAAAATCCAATTTGAATTCTGTACCAATTTCCTTTCAGTCACATTGTTAAATTGATGTACTTGTTGCCCAGAATTTTTGATAAACCGTGCCGCAACTAAAGCTTGATCAATTACACCAGCAGCAGTCAACCAAGCATGCTCTTCACCTACATTTTCACCCATTTTAGTAGCAATAGTAGCCAACTGATCCCTTTGGCGATCACCTGTTGATTCCTAGATTTTGATACACAAATTGCATCTCCTGTAAGCTCGTTTTGCACATCCATAATACATGTAGAAGCAACAATATTCAAAATTAGAATGCTGCTCAAAATTTACCAACTAGTATAATTTCATTACCAGCTCGCTTTGCATCTAATATGTCCCTGGCATCTAAAGAAGTTCCAATTTTCGATGCTTCTTCTTGATTTTTTGTTGAATTCTTTATCAATAGCAATCGACATTCACTTTTATTATGGCCTTGGTGCTTACAAAAGTTGAAAGTTGAAGTTTCATTCGTTGTGGCAGCTTAGCCAATAAATCCAGTTCGACTTCAACCCTAGTTGTGTTTGGTCTTGACTTCTCTTGGGTTTCTTTATCAATATTAATTGGCTTACCCGGTGCCAACGCAATGGATAGTAACGAGACTGTTTGTACATAACTATGGCGGTAAATTAGAAAAAGATATTCAAACAAAAGCTTTTGAGGTTTCTTCTCTAGACATTATGAACTGGTGTTGTTTACCCTTGTGTAACAGGTAGTTGACAGATTTAGCATACCTATTCAAATCTAAGCAAATAGCCCTAGTGACAGAGAAGGGAGCAGCGGAACCCTGACTGGAGCTTGAAAACGAAATATCAGAGAGAGATAGCATACATACCGAACTGTGCTCTGCTTCTATGGTACAATGTGTTGTAGTAGTCGTATTCTCTATCATCTTCCAGTATCTCCTTTTCTTTCGTATCCCTTTACCTTCATATTTCCTCATTTCTATCCTTCTCAATACGTAATGGAATTTCAGATAAGGAATTTGACAGCAATACGAGAAAATTAAAGGAATAGGGTATTCAAATTTACACATCATTCATTTTTGGGCATTTCAAAATCATCCAATTTCATACAAGAAATTCAAGAGCTTTGGAAGAAGGAGAAGGGAAAATATCCTCTTCGTACTTTCTGGAGGCGAAGTAACGACTCAAAAGACTCAAGAGTTTTATGGGAAGAAAAGTCTTTTAAGTTTCCGGTTAACTTAACTTTAGTAGTCCTAATTAGTTGATGTTATTTTACTTAGCAGGCGTTTGGCCATGCAATATGGTATCGTAAAATGGAATCAACATTTGAACATGTGATTTTACGCTGATTTCATCTCATGATTTCATATCATGAGATGTGATTTCATATTCTCCAAAAACCATGATATGGAATTATATGAGAATTCCATATCATGATTTGAGATATTTTAATATAAAAGTTGATCATATTTTGTTAAAACAACCTCACATTTATATCTATTAACCATTTATTTCATATGTAAATAAAATTTATAATCACATCATTACTTTTTAAAATTTATTATTCTCACCGACACATAGTCACTTTAACTCACACCAACCGATTATTAAAGTGATGAAATATTTATGGTCTATGAGCATGAAAATATAGCTGCGGACGATATTGACCAACAAATGACTCAAAGTAACAATGTTGGTTCGTCTTCTCAGTCACATGATCGAGAAATGCAAGTTTAACGTGAGGAAATTGTCCGTACTATGTGGGAGGATTATATTAAAGACTAGTACACTACAATTTATGTTCAATTTTTTTTTATTAAATTAAAGTTAGATGAAACAATTACTTAAATGGAGAACAAATAGCTTTGTAATAATTTATTATGCGATTTTATAATTTTTTGTTTATTTGATAAGATTGAATAAACAATTGGGGCTATTTTAATAGTTTTACAACTTATGAGATTTTTATATTTATGAGAAAATATACAACACAAAAATTACATATCGCATGTCCAAACAAAATTTCAATTTCATCTCATGATTCCATATCATAATACCATATAGCATGGCCAAACGGGCTAAACTAGTGCTTTTCAAATACTATTTGAAATTGTTGTTTTCTGCGAGCAATAAAAAAGATCAAGTTTCTCTCGGTTTCTTAATATATGATTCGAGTAGTTGATATCTCTTTTGACAAAAATGTTTCTTAAAAAAAAATGTTAACTTTTTAAAATTAGAAACAATTTATTTTAAAATTTTCCTTTTACCTTAATAATTAATCGGAAAAGGGCCTAAAATGTCTCTCAATTTGGACCCCCAAATAACCCTGACACCAATCTTTTGGCTCAAAAATACTCTTATATCTAACAATCATACTCATAAGGTGGATGGAGCACAATATTGTACAAAATCTCATAGTTTAAGGGCATTTTAAGCCTTTTTCCATTAAAATAATTTGAAATTACTTAATATATGATTGATTTGATTTTGAATTTCATAGTAAATTAAAAATATATAAAAAAAAAGTTAGGCATCTACTCTCTACACTCCTCCCCACCCCTTCACTTCTTATCTCTTCCATTTTTTTCTATTTGGATCCCCATTTATGAGTTGAGTTATAATAAATTTGGGGTTGATTTAAAATATGCCAATGGGAAAATATCATTAAATTAATATTTTTTTTCAATCTTATTTTCAAGTGTATCGAGTCAAAATATGAATTATATGTGTTTTTATTAAATTTTTTTTTTTTTAAAATATGATTTTTATTATTTATTTGAGAAGGGTTTAAATTTGGACCATTTACATTAGGCAACATAATAAATAAATATTTAATAATTTTACTTTAAGGGGGCTATTAAAAATAAGGGCAAACATGAGCCAATTGATTAACATCGAGGGTATTTTTGAGCCAAAAGGTAGACGCCGGGAGTATTTTAGGGAAAAAAGGTGGAGGAAAGGTAGTTTTGTACCAATTCAAATATTTGTGTAGCATAGGCCCTTCTCTATAACCACATAAATATATAACATTTGTTTTACATCACAAATTTCAAGAAGTTGGCACATAAATTAGGATGAAGGGAGTATTTTCTCTGATCTTGTTCATGAACTATCCTTCATGAGCCAGCTCCGGCATCCCCAAATTCCTATATCTAGCATGATGGCATGTGAACTAAATTTTGTAAGGGTGAGAGTCTCACCGTGAGACAGTCTTTCACTTGTGAACACAAGCACAAAGTTCTCTGCTGGTTAGATGTTCTTTGAATTGCCTGAATGTGAATCCGAGCTCCTAAGTTGATCATGAGTATTTTGTAAATAAGCTAAAGTAATTAATAATGGGGCGGACGGTCTGGACCAATTGCTCCAAAGGTAAGAAATTCGTCTGACCACCAAAGAGGTCCAGTCCTGAGTAGTATGTGGGAGATAAGAATATCCCAGCTTCTCAGGCTTTTTTGGATATCAACTCGTAGAGGGTCCTGAGGATGAGAAGATAGGAATATATGCTGGTGCTCTCTGTTTTGTACTTCACTTGATGTGCATTGGGGACAGTGCACTGTCTAAGTGTGGTGTGGAAAACTTTCTAATTCATGTTTTGGATGATTGTAATGTAACTACGAGAGTACTAGTTTTCACATTTTTTGTTGTCACTTGCTTTCTTTTGTTTATGATCTCTGTATTCGTGACTTGTATAGCTAGTTACTTTTGTCTCTGGTTAGTAACTTTCAGTTTATTGGCAGTTTCTATTTGTAGTAACTAGTAAGTAGTCGTATATAAGCTTTAGCAGTTTAATCCTCTTTTAAAACGAAACCAAAGAAAGCACATGTCAAGTCCATACAGCCAAAAACAACAGAAACACTCTTTGGACACATCAAACTCCATAAAGCCTAAAAGCAAATGTCAGAACACTTTGTACAGAATTTTGCTAGAAGCTGAACAATGCAAATGTCAATTAGTGATAATAGAACAGGGATGTCAAGTCCTCGTTTGTTAGCTTTCCTAAGGCCTCTGAAGAACCAACAATTGTCCTGCAATCAGAGGAAAAACGAACAGCTAGGGGAAAATGATTTTCTAGAGAAAGAACGGAGGAAGGGAGCAAAGAAGGAATCTAATAAAAAGATTGACAATAACAACTTGCAAGGGAAAATCATCAAAATACTTCATTTTTGTCAGAACACATATGCAACTATGTACACGACTATAAGAAAAACAAACATGCCCTTCAAAAAGTAATTTCTTCTTCTCTTGTAACTCCAAGATTTTCTCTTCAATTGTATTCTCTATCACAAATTTCACAATCCTGCAAATTCGAAAACAACAATAAGCTCCCATTCAATGGCATCCAAAGCAGAAGAAACACAACACACACTTGACTGGTTTATATTGCCCTATTCGATGGATTCTATCTTGGGCTTGCTGATCCACCGCAGGATTTCACCAAGGATCCATTAAGAAATCCTAGAAAGGATTAAGAGATGAGCCACCAAGCATGTGCTATTCAACAGATAAACAAAAGTCATAATTGTATATCAAATGAACTAAATAACAGGAAATATAATAGGAATGCAACATTAGATATGCACAAGAATTAAGAATTTAGGGAGGTACCCAGAGAAAGAAAATAGATCCTTACATGTGAAGCAACTGTAAGATTGAGGGCAACACCTCCAGATTTCAAGCACATAAGCAATATCCTGCAATCTGAATCCTCATTGAATCTGTTAACTGCAGCATCTCTTACGGCAATAGACATGGATACTAATTGAACACAATTGATGCCTGACAGCTGAATACACACAATACACGCTTCTTTTTTGTTAGTCTGAAAGGAAGAAGGGAAAGTAGGAAGGAGAAAGTACTGTTATATCTTACTTTAAGAGAATACTGTATCAAATCCAAAAACGATGTGAACTAGCTAAAAACTAATCCTTCTGCAGAACCATCCCTTTCAACCATGTTGCTAATTTCTTCCCTCTACATTCAATAAAAGTAAAAATGAGCATCAAGCATGTATTAGCCGACCCCTCACTTTGAAACTCAAGGTGGAGTTCTGTACTATAAAACTCAAGCTAAAGGTGGTTTTAAATTGAGTCTCAATCAAGGAGATGAAGGTCTTTATAACCTGCAAGGTATTGCTTTTGCAGCTTAATAGGTGTGTCTAAGTGGACCTGCTAAATTCATCCACTATGGTAAGGAATTATTTGTAATTGTTATATGTTGAAGTATGATAAGGTCCCCAGAGATCAATGTGAAGCAATTTAAAGATTTTGGTAGTTTCGGTGGTTTTTGTGGGAAATGGGAGTTTGTTTTGTCTGGCCATGGGACATATGGTACACATAAGAGGCTTCTTGGAAGAAAACTGAGAAGGGATAGAAGATATGCTTTGCATTTTAACAAAAGGAACATGTCCCAGCCTATTATGCCACAACAAGTCTACATCATTTTTACTAGATGAACAAGGAAGAGCAACTTGGAGAGGAACATTTGCATTACATGGAAACAAAGATTAAGTATCAACAACTGAATGCAAAGAAGATGAATCAGAAAGACTAGAGCTAGAATTGAAACTGGAATTGGAAATACAATTACAAGAGGAAATGAAATCTGCCTTAGGGATGAATTTTCTGCTCTTCAAACATTTTGAACACAGGTAATACAATCCATCTCTGCTGTGAGAAATATTGGAGAAGAATATTATTGAATTGTTGTTTTAATTATTACATTAGAGAACCCTATTTATAGACACTACAATACAATTCCTTACCAAATAGGAGACTATAAACTATTCCTATCATGTGAATAGCAACGATACCCTTTTTGAACTCGAGAGTAACCAAGAAAGACACATTTAAGAGCACGAGGGGTTAATTTATCTTTTCCTGGGGCTAAGTTATGAACAAAGCATGTGCTCCCAAATACACGAGGAGGGATAGAATAGAGATGTGACTGAGGATACAGTTTGGAATGTGGAACCTGATTCCGAATAGAAGATGAGGGCATTCTATTAATTAAATAACAAGATGAAAGGATTGCATCTCCCCAAAAACGCAGCAGAACATGAGATTCAATGAGGAGAGTGCGAGCAGTCTCAATGAGATGCCTATTCTTTCTTTCTGCTACACCATTTTGTTGAGGAGTGTATGGACAAGATGTTTGGTGAATAATTCCTTGGTGAGACATAAACTCTTGAAACTGGATGATAAGTATTCTAAGGCATTATCACTACGAAAAGTACGAATAGCAACACCAAACTGATTTTGTATTTCAGCAAAGAAACTTTGAATATAGAAAATAACTCAAAACGATCTTTCATTAAGAAAACCCAAGTACATCTCAAATAATCATCAATGAAACTAACAAAATAACGAAATCCTAAGGTGGAACTGACTCTACTAGGACCCCAAATATCAGAATGAACTAATGAAAAAATAGACTCTGAACGCCCCTCAGTACCACGTGAAAATGTGGCACGAGTGTGTTTCCTAAGTTGACACGACTCAATCTAATTTGGATAAACTAGATAAACTAGGCACCATCTGTTGCAGTTTGGATAGACTCGGATGTCCAAACGTTTGTGAATGAGGTCCAGATGATCTGTAACGGAGCATGCTGTGAAGGAAGTTGAAGAGGTAAGATAGTAAAGGCCTTGTGATTCATGTCCTGTGCCAATCGTCTGTCCCGTACTGCGGTCCTGCATGAGAAAAAAATCATCAAAAAAGGTTATGCTACAATGTAGGGCACGTGTGAAACGACTAACAGATGCCAGATTAAAAGGAGAACCAAGGACATATAGAATAGAGTCTAGAGTGACAAAAGATAGAGGTGTGGCTTTTCCAACCCCTTTTGGTTTTGTTTGTATCCCATTGGCCAAAGTAATAGCAGGAAGAGATCATAGGGATTGAACTTCCAATTCCTATATTCTTGGAGCCAAAAGTATCAATCCCGAAAGACATGTTGTGAAATTAGAATATGTAGCCAAAAAAAATAAAATAATAATAATAATAAACTGTAATGAGTAGCCAAAAAATTGGATTTTTTTTTCTGTCGGAATCTGGAAAAGAAATAGGTTGTTGCCGGAAAAGTAGATCTGATCGCCAAATATTGGTCGGAATTAGGAAAAGATTATATGGTTAGCCTCGGAATGAAGAGGCGACCCAGATAGGAAAAAAATTGTCGAAAAATTGACCGGAACAGGTCTCACGCGCCGGCGCGTGGATCTGACAACTCGCAGGAGAAATTCTTCCGGAGGCGCGTGACGGTGTGTGTAGCACTGGTTTCTGGCGGGGATGATTGGGGTTTGCTCGCCGGGAAGTTCCTCAGCTAGTGGTGGTGTTAATTTTTGAAAAACAATGACGGAAAATATTAATTACCCGGACAGCCACTAGGTTACCGGAAAAAAAGTGTGCGATTTTTTTTATTTCTATTTTTTCTCTCACAATTGCTCTGATACTATGTGAGAAATATTGGAGAAGAATATTATTGAATTGTTGTTTTAATTATTACATAGAGAACCCTATTTATAGATACTACAATACAATTCCTTACCAAATAGGAGATTATAAACTATTCCTATTCTGTGTAGGATTGTGTGTACATATTCTATTCTAACATCTGCTACTACCAATCTCCTGAGGACAATAGACTTGAGTTGAACAGTTAAGGAGTGAACAAAAATCAAATTGTATTTGAAAGATGGGATAAACAACACCTTATGTATGGTAATCTCAGGGGTAAGTGTTACATCACCAAATTCTTGTACCTTATCCTTATAACCATTGGGAAGACTAATAAGTATTGGATATGGTAATGTTTTGATGTTGGTCATTGAGTTTTTGTTAAAGGTCATGTGGTTGGAAGCTCCTGAGTCTAGGATCCACAAGTCAGCCTTTGATTCAAAACATTTACAAGATGGTTTACTAAAATCAATTGAAGAATTGCAGATCACAGTACCTGCAAAGTTTGCAGCTCCATGAGTGTTGTCTGAGCCATCACTGCTTTGAAATTATCTCAGCAATTGCATCATCTGTCCATATGGCTCTTTGGTTAGGCTAACGTTTTGATCCTCACTCTGGATGGCTAGACCTTCCCTTATCTGTTACATCATCAACAGGCTATCCATGCACATTCGCTACTTTCCCCTTTCCTTTGTTGAACCGGTAAGATTGGTGTTGATTATGCCCCTGACCACTATTGTAGTTCTGGTAATTCTGATTATTATAGCTTTGAGTGTTGGTGCTATATTGTGGACCAGTAGGATAGCCATGCAATTTGTAGCACTTATCCTTTGTGTGCCCTTGCCTCTTACAATATTCACACATAGGTCTCCTCCCAGAGTGGCTGCTAGAGGAGCTTCCAAGTGAATAATTGGGTATAGGAGGATAGATGTTGGGGGAGTAATTGGTCTTGAAGAAGAAGCCCCAGATGAACCTGCAATAACAGAGGTGGACTCCATAATGAACTAATTTGTTGGCTTGAACTCTTGTTGGTTTTCCTCCTGGAACAATATAGAAAAAGCATGCACCATACTTGGCAGTGGATTCACCATGAGGATGCTCCCCCTCACCACAGTGTACACTTCATTAAGTCCCATGAGGAAATGAATCAATCTTCTCTCTTGTTCTGCTTTGTGCAAGTTATCCTTTGCACCACAAGTGCAAACACAGGTGCAATGAGTTTTAGCATTCAAAGTACATAATTCTTCCCATAGCTTTTTCAGCCTAGTGTAGTAAGTAGTGATGTCGAGATTGCCTTGAGCCATGTCATTGATTTCTTTTTGTATTTGATATAATTTCGCACCATTGGTTTGATCATATCGTTCCTCCAATTCTTTCCAGAGTTCTACTGAATTACTAGCATACTCAACACTATCTGCAATTTCCCTAGAAAGAGAGTTGAGGATCAAGGAAGTTACCATATCGTCACATCTCTTCCATTGTCGTAGCTCAGGAGATGGCATATTTGGCTTCACACAGTCACCGGTGAAGAAACCTACTTTATTCTTCACAGAAAGAGAACGCAGGACACCTCTTCTCCAGGATCTGTACCCAATTCCATCAAATGGTGCTGGTACCAACATTGCCCCGGGATTGTCTGAAGGATGTACATAGAGTGGACTGGTTGCATCAATGGTCGATTTCCCAGTCCTACTCGGAGGGACGACACCGTCAGTTTGATCGCCCATAGCAGAAAAAAAAATCGAGATAAAAGGGGAAGAAACAGGGATAATCGATCAGAGGAGCAATTGATTGTGAACTGGCAGTGGAACATTGCGTGACGGAATCACGGAATTAGCCGTGTGACTCTGATACCATGTCAAACTTCAATCTAGCTCAATGTTGAGCATCAATGGAGTAGCCAACTCCATTATTGAGAGAGAGAGAGAGAGAACTAATTTGTGAAATGAGAAAAATGTATATTGCATTCATTCATTTCTTATGTGAGGTATATAGATATCTGTGAAAAAAAAACTGCCAGATAACAGTCTGTCAAAGATATTATGGCAGAAAAAAATATACTCTATAGGAAACACAAATTCCTTCCTCATTTGAACGATGAGAGAATCTCAATTTGGCTCTTTTGTTCCCAAACTTCCTCTCGGATAATCACCGGATGAAATCATTACAGTCGTCGGTAAAAATTGGGAAACACAAAAAATTATAATCAACTAGAAAGACTGATCATACATTCCAATCATAAAAATAACTTTTAAACAATAAAAATTGCACATAAAACTGGAAGAAAAAAAAACACCGAGGATGAGTTCTCGTTGTTTACGGGAAAAAGCAGAGACCAAAGCTGCAATATATATCAACTTAATTATGCTTGTTTGACATAGTTATTAATTCAATGCAAGGCATTTCATGTAACTCTCAACTTACAATTTATGCAACATTAGAGGAGCACCATATTTGGGTTGCATAGTTATTACAGACTGTGGAGCATGAGTGTACGAAGGAGATAGTTCAAACGCAAAGCGTTGCAGAATCATAGCCATAGCCATCTTCGCTTCTATCATTGCGAAGTTCAGTCCAATGCATATCCTAGGTCCCGCGCCAAATGGGAAAAACGTCATTTGGCCCTTAGTTGCCTTTGAAATTCCTTCACTGAATTTCTCTGGCTTGAACTTTGTTGCATCTTCACCCCATATTTCCTTGTCATGATGCACTAAAATTGTTGGCAAAGACAGCATCACTCCTTCTGGTAAATTTAGTTTCCCTAGCTTCATTTTAGTTGTAATCCTTCGACCTAGTGCAGCAGTTGGTGGATATAGCCTTAATGACTCGTGCAAAATCATTGTCACCTATTGTTAAAATGAGTTCAGCATTGAATTATTAAAGTAATAAGGAAATCAAGAACATAGAACCAAAGATTGATGGAGCCTATGTCGAACGTGTTCAAATGAATCTAATATTTTCCACAAACGATTCAAACAAACACATACTCACTATTTGATTGGGCATGGAGTTAAATAGAAAAAAAAACTTTTAAAACTTGAGATCATAAACATTCCATGATATTTCTATGGCTATAAAAGTGTTCCATCAAGGGTAATTGGAAACTTAAAGATTAAATATGTCATTCTTTTATGAACAAACTAAAAAGAAAAGACCGTCACACAAAATGGAACAAAGGGAGAGTGTATAACAATGAGTTCAATGCAAAGAACGTAAGTTTAAATCCTTAATCCGACGCTAAATAAAAGTAACACCATGTGTTGCGGAGATATGTAAATTAAAAGGAAGGTAAGCAAGCTAAAATAACTTACAACTTTCAAGCGATTTAATCCATCAAATTCTGGCATGCCATCTCCAAAAAGTTGCAAAACCTCTTCTCTAGCGCGAACTTGCCAGTCTGGATGTCTGCTTAACAAAATCATAGTCCATACAAGCCATACAGAGGTTGTCTCTTGTCCAGCAAAAAAGAACAACTTACACTCCTCAATAACATCTTTTATAGTCATACCAAAATTCTTGTTACCGTGTTGCTCGATTTCTTTAAAGTTGGATTCCAACAATATGCCTAATAGGTCATCAGTATTGGCCTCCCCTGCTTTCATTCCCTTCACTCTTTTATCAATAATTCCCCTAATTGTTGCTTGAACTTCTCTCTCAATCTCCTTCATCCTTCTGTTTCTCTTAGTTGGCAAGAACCTACATTAGTTTAACACAAAAAAACATGTATATCATCATCAAATAATCACTATTTTAAACTTCTTTTCCTGTTATATTTGGATATAGATACTGGGAAGAAGGGTTTAAGTTATATACACACGTAAATAGTTTTTACTCTATCAATGTATTTTAACTTGTCATTGAAGGCACTATAGAAACATCAAACATAGGTATTAGCGGCGTACAACTTCCACAAAAACTTGTCGATGATCCTATTTAAGGACGGATTAGAAACCATTACCAAAAAATATGTTAGCTAGGGGCCATTTAGCAACAGATTAGTGATGAACTCTGTAATACATAACTTAAACTATGAAAAAACGACGTCGTATTACCTCCATCCCAGAATATATAAGGTGCGAGAAACTTCAATGACATGCTTAGCTTGTTCTTTTTGAAGCTCAAATATCTTTCGACCTTCCTCATAGTTGCTCCCAAAGGCTGTGCGAGAAATAACATCACTAGTCAATCTTTGAAGGTAAGGCCATATATCGAGTTCGGTGGACGATTCTTTCATTGAGACAGCCTCCTCCCATTGACTCACCATTTCACTGCAGCTCAAATGAACTGTGTGAAGCATATCCTACACATTGTAAACCACTCATTAATACAAATTAAACCAACTGCATCTTGTAGAAATATTATCTCCTAAAAAAACTTAGGCCATAATTGCAAGCTAGAGAGAAAACAGAATGAAAGCAGAGTCAATATCATGAATTTGTGATACATGGAGAGTTGCTCAAACGGTAAGCACCCTTCACCTCTAACCTAGGATTGTGGGTTCGAGTCACTAAAGGAGCTAAAAGGAGGGGAGCTTCTGGGGGGGGGGGGATGATATCGTGAATTTGTGATTATGGAGATGAGGTTTTTTGTTGCATTGCGTGACTATCTTATTTAAAAACTTAAACTGTTAATACTTGAACACACCAAGAAACCAAGGGAATTCAACATCTACTATACATACGTAAAAATAAACAAATTTAACATTTCAACAAAGTGGATTCAAATGAACCCCTTTTGTCCCCTTAGCTTCCCCCCTATGTGAAAATATATTATGCTTTTGGGAGGGAGAGGAATGATAAAATACCTTTATCTTCTCCATATGGAAAGCAGGATTGAGAATTCTCCTATGCTTTGCCCATTTATCATCTTCATAGCTTAGAATTCCTTTTGCCAGCAACTTGGTCTGTGGAGGGTATTTTGGCTTTTGATAGAGGGCATGTTTGTTAAACACATCCCTTATTACCTCAGGGTCCCCTACGATTACCAAAGGCTTTGGCCCAACCCATATAAAACAGTTTTTACCTGTACAATATTGCAAGGCCAAAAATTCTTAGCTCAACTTTTCTTACTTTTCACAAGTATAGAAAGATGTGGAGTTAGAACTTGAAATTTATAGCTAGATTCTCATTATACTTGTTGGATTTGAAACTAAATATGTATGCATATTTAATAAATTTCCTATTATAAATATATGGTCCAAGCAAAAGTAACTAGTTTATCCGAACTCCTACTTGATATCTATAGTTGAGTCATTGGATCATGTTGTTGTGGGCGGGTAAGCACCCCTCTATCCTTACCTCGCGTTTGGTCATAGATTTTGGATCAAAACTTCTGAAAAAGCATCTTGAAATATCTGTTTGACCATAGATTTGAAACAAACTTTGAAATCTCCAAGTTCCATAAAACTGGTGGAAAAATTTCACTTTTCACTCACAAAACTTCAAAAATTCCCAAGTAAAACAACTTTAAGTTAAAAAAATCATAACTTCAAAAACTCAATTCTCAAGCTTCAACTTCAAAATCAATGGTCAAACAAGAGCTTAATCAAAGATCTCGAGTTTGAGCTTTGAAATGAAGTACACTTTACTCCATATGTGAATTCAAACTAATCAAACCCTAAAACAAATACATGAGAAAACCAATGAAAAGAAAACAAAAAATTACCGTATTTCTTGATTGTTTGAACGAAATAAGGGAGAATTCTTGGTGTTAAGTCATCATCAGAGGCATTCAATGGTTTGGACTTTGCATCTTCAATGCTTTTAGACAGCTCTTTGATGTCTCCATAAATCAATTTGTAAGAGTTCCCTTTGAGACCTTGTTTTCTAAGGCATTTCTCCAATTTCCTTGGCCTAAACCATGCCCAGTCCAACAATCTCCATGCATATATTACAAAGGTAATTGCTAATAAAAATAAGGCTAAGAAATGGTAAGTAACAATCTCCATTACTTTATGTTTCCTTCCCCCTATAAGGAATGTAATGTGTTATATATATACTGTGTTTGAAGTTTAAATACTCCCTCTTGTGAAAAATTAAAGTTATTTTTTTGGAGGTACAAAAAATATCTTAGATATTTAGTAGAACTTTCTAGAATTTTGGAGATACAAAAAATATCTCAGATATTTAGTAGGTCTTTCTAAAATTTTGTAGAGTAAATATCTTTGATATTTATACTTAAGAAAAATCTAGATGCTCTAGGAAATTAATGTGTTATATATACTGTGTTTGAAGTTTTAATACTCTCTTTGTCCATTTTTATTTGTCATATTGTGCTTTTCAAAAGTCAATTTGACTAATTTTAAAGTTAAATTAGATTACAAGGGTATTTGAATTGACTTAAAAGTTGGTCAAACCTACATTTAAGTCAGTTTTTTATTTCTATAAGTGTTTGACAAGTATAAAAATAATTTAAAATAAGTTCCAAAAAAATGACTTAAAATAAGTTAGGAAGTGTTTGATAAGGTTAAAAATAACTTAAAATAAGTTTAAAATGACTAAAAATTTTCATTCACCAAATGCTTATTTTTGAATACTCATTTTCCTTCTTTTTTAGAAAAAGGAATTTTACCGCGTTAAATAAATTTTAAAAAAAACCATTTTTAAGTGTTTGACCAATGTTATAATCTCTATTTACTTTTTTTTTTTCGTCCGATAAACTTAAATTTGGCCTGTTCTGTCCAGATTTGCTTAACTATAAATAGTCTTAAGTATCCCCGAATTAACTTGACTCATTTGATAGGGTAATTAATATGATTGATGGATAGCTTACGTGAAAATCTAAATAAAACACGTCAAATTTATGGAGGTTCAGATAATCCGTCATTTATTTTTGGGTTAAAAGTTCTTGAATTTATATAATCAATTATGACGTTATGTATAAACTAGATTATATTGTAGCTCACCATTCTTTAAAGAGAAAACGTTCAAATATGTCATCTATAGGGGTGTCCACGAGTCGGGTTGGGTCGATTATTGATCGAAATTAAATTAATTTAATCGATTTTTAAATTGGAAAAATGACTTAAATACACAATTTATTTTACTATATTTTCTAAAATTCTCTACCATATGAAAAAATTACAAAAATCTCTAGTTTACACGATGTATCAATCGGACACATCACTTTGCGATGTATTGATCGGATACATCACTTTGCGATATATCGAGATATTACTTTACGTGACGTGTCAGTTGGATACATCAGTTTACGCAATGTATCGGGACGTACGTGATGTATCCAAAACCAAGATGCGATGTATTAGGATGTATCCAAAATCGGAATGTGATGTATCGAGACGTTTTGGGATGTATCCGGATTCCACCAAATTTAATGGATTTTTGTAATAATTTGGAAAAGAGTAGGGATAAGACGTAATTAGCTCTTAACACTATGAGATTTGTGTAAAATCTATAAAATTGGAAAAACCAAATACAATGTACATTTATCGATTTCGGTTCGATTCGGTTATAGGTCATTAACTATACACAAAATTTAAAAAATGATTCATTCAACAGAGAGAAAAAAGACAACAAATTATTCAAAACGAAAAATAATTAGAATAATTAACATTACAGAGCTTTCGATTACTAAATTCAGTGTGAATAAAGCTTCAAAATTCACCATTTTGGCCTAGAAGAAAGATACAGTGACATTCCTAATCCTAATCTTTTTAAAATAAAGGAACCTTTTAAACTAAATGGAAGATGCACATTTCCATGACCTTACCTTGAGGGTATGCATTCTGATGCACTTTTTATTATGCAAGTGAAGTTAAAATAGAAGTAAACAATAAGAACAATTGATGAAGCTAATGACTGTTGAAGGTGATTCTTATCAACTAACATGTAGAAGCAACAGAAACACTCTTTAAATAGATCAGATTCCATACAGCCTAAAAGCAAATGTAGAACACTTTGTACAGAATTTGACTAGAAGCTGAACAAATAAATGTCAATTAGTTTGCCAAACCGAAGAAATAGAACATATCAAAAGTGATGATAAAACAGGGATGTCAAGTCCTTGGTTGTTAGTTTTCCTAAGGCCTCTGAAGTAAAACCACCTGTCCTGCAATCAAAGGAAAAACGAACAGTTAGGGGAAAATGTTTTTTTTAGAGAAAGAGCGGAGGAAGGGAGCAAAGAAGGAATGTAATAAAAAGATTGACACTAAGCTGAAATGCAACAATGGTCTGGGACATCGATTCCTTCTGGAACTGTCAAACATATTCTAAATAGACTCAAAAGGAAGAATTGGCAACAGTTTCACAAGGAACTTATTGCTGCATTGTGTGGAGCAATGATATACCAGGTTTTGAGAGCAAGGAACTGAAAGTTGTTTAAAGGCGTCACTGTAAATACAGATACAGCCATGACACAAATTAAGAAGGAATTTGCAGACAGACTTGAGTTAGTTAAACGGTCTAGAAAGGCGAATAAGTATTGTTGGTTGTTGGAGAGATCTATAAGAGGCTTAACTAGAGT
The DNA here is from genome assembly GCF_000226075.1 of Solanum tuberosum. Taxonomy (NCBI): domain Eukaryota; kingdom Viridiplantae; phylum Streptophyta; class Magnoliopsida; order Solanales; family Solanaceae; genus Solanum; species Solanum tuberosum. The sequence continues at coordinate 247,719 of NW_006239378.1, read as the reverse complement.
GCTCTTTAGGTGTATTTGTTTATCATTTGTTAATGGTAATTTACATTGGTTACCAAAAAAAACTTGCAAGGGAAAATCATCAAAATACTTTATTTTTTTCAGAAGACAAATGCAACTATGTAGACGACTATAAGAAAAACACACTTGCCCATCAAAAAGTAATTTCTTCTTCTCTTGCAACTCTAAGATACTCTCTTCAATTATATTCTCAATCACAAATCTCACAATCCTGCAAATTTGAAAACAACAATAAGCTCCATTCAAAGTAGAATAAATACGACAGACACTTGACTGGTTTATATTGCCCTATTCTATGGATTCTATCTTGGGCTTGCTGCTCCACCACAGGATTCCACCAAGGATCCATTAAGAAAACTTAGCAAAGATCAACGGATGAGCCACATAACATGTTCTTATTCAACAGATAAATACAAGTCATAATTGTATATTCAATGAACCTAATGACAGGAACCTGAAGATAAAAATAAAAGAAGTTGCAAAACATTCATATCTATCCACAAATAGAAATGTATTGGGAAGAAGCAGAAAATGACTATTTGCAAGAATAGAAAGTTGGAAGTTGGTAGAAAGAAAGGAAGAAGAGAAGAAGTTGAAAGAAAAAGAATGAGGAGAAAGAGAGTCAATTTTATCCAAGGAGCAAATGCCGTTTTCACTCTAATTGAAGCAGCAAAGAGAGTCAATTAGAAAACAAAAACAAGAAGATGAATGCAAGCATCAACTACAATTATGAAGAATGTTCAAGGTTCCACACATGTCAAGCATTTATAAAGTATTGACTTGGTACCTTCGCTTCTGTAGGAATGCGAATTGCGATCATAGCAAAAATGTGAAAATAGTTATTCGTCAGAGTTCCAGCCTGTACATATCTGCACAAAAATACAAAATGGGTATACAGTTAGAAATAAGAATATCCTTGCTCCCTTCTTACTTTTTTGGCAAGGTAATGACACAAATGATTGAGAATTTTATGGGAAGAAAAAGACGTATAAATTTAAGTTATGAACCAAGAAACTAACCCAAAGGGTTCCAGAACTACTCGAGGACAAGAAATTGTAGGAAACATGATACGCAGCCAAAAAAAATGAGAAACAATGGGCCAGAAAATTGGAACAGCCGTACACAAGCAAAGTGAACTTGAAGGAAGAATTATTTTTTTCTTCGAATTTATTGCTAGACAGTATGTCCAATGGTCTTTTATTGATAATAAAATAAAAATCCTCCGTTGGAATAAGTACAAGGGGGCTGGAACTTACCTTATCAATCCTAATGAGGTTCTGCAAAGTAACCATGAAGAAAATAAGAGCTAGCGAGAATAAGGTGTTCTATGCTTACGCAATGCAAAGGAGATAATACATAAAAAAAAAACTCATAAACTTGGCAGCAAAACTTACTTTAGTACTTTAACTGTTGTGCCGTAATTTTCCTAACCTTTAGAAAAATCACCTTTTTGAAATGTTCCAAGTATAAAACAAAAAAAAAAAAATACTTAGAAAGAGTCGCCACTTAATTTTTTTTAAAGAAATTAAGAAACTTATAATTTTCAAAGATTTAAACAGAGAAAAATTATTTGAAAATACCAAAGAGGGTTCGGGGTTCAATTTACACTTCGAGAAGGGTTTAAGCATTCGAAGTGCCCACTAACATGCGGTTGACCTGCGACTCGACTAAAATATATTTGACTATTTAAAAAAAAAAAAACAATTTAACATAAAAAATAATAACTTATAATATATTTGATTAAGAAAATAATTAAATAAATGACATATTTTATTATTTTATTTTTTAGAGAAAAAGATCCAAAATAGAACATTTGACTCGAAATACAAGTCATTAGAATTTTAATAAAA